>NW_027397117.1:3292978-3293688 GCF_003265705.2 Callorhinus ursinus
CCAGCCCGCCGGGCCCCGCCCCCCGCCGAGTGCATGAGGTTGACGCTACTTTGTTGCACCTGGAGGGAAGAACGTATGGGAGAGGAAGGTGCGCGGGGCGCGGGCCGGGCGGGGCGCCGACTGGGGGCCGGGCGGGCGGGGGCGTCGCGCCGGGGCAGCGGGGGGAGCGGGCGCACGGGAGGGGGCCGGGCCGGGCGGCCGCGGAGGCCGGGTCTGCCGCGAGGCCGCGCCCCTGCCTCCTCGGGGATGAGCTCGCCCTTCCCGAGCCCTCAGGCCCCTCCCTGACACGCTCCCACCCCGTTTTCCCCTCCTCGGCCCGGGGTGGGCCCCTCCTCTTTTTCATCCCCGCCTTCCCCCTCCCCCGACCGACGACCACCCGGGAGGAGTCCCAGGCGCTGCCCGCCCGGCCCCGGCCTCCCTCCGCGTGCTCTGCCCACCCGGGGCTCTCACTGGGGCCATCCCTTATCCTGTCTCTAAGCCGGCCGGGAAGAAAGAGGGGCTGGGGAAGCCGCAGCCCTGGGTCCGAGCTGCCCGCCCCGCTCTGTGACCTTGAGCCGGGGGGGGGGGGGGGGGGGGGCTGCGTGCCAGGCCTCAGTTTCCCCGTCTTTACAATTGGGGGCTGGGTAGTTGACCCCCGGTACTGGTGGTTGGGGGCCCGGATGGGCAGAGGAGAGATAAGCCTCCTCCAGGGAACCGTCGGCAGTAGCCTA
>NW_027397117.1:3293788-3355992 GCF_003265705.2 Callorhinus ursinus
CCCTGCACCAAACCCAGTGCCTGCCATCAGTCTTGGCTGGGAGGATGACTCTCCTCCTAGTCTCCTCTTCAGCTCCTTTCCCCTTCCTGGGGCCCAGGGATTGGGTTGCAGAACGGTTAGGGCACGAAGACCGCCAAGACTCCCTCCTTGGGGGTCCCCTTCCCGGGGTTTCCCCGGCAGCCATCACGGAGCCTCACCTGGTCCAATGAAGGTCCCATTTATGCCAGCGCCTCCAGCCCTGCCCTTCCCTAGGGGTCCTGTCAGCCCTCCCCCAGGCCCCTGAAGGCCTACTTGGGGCAAGGGCCCATCTCACTGTCACCTCTGCCTTTTGGTTCCTGCATCCTCATGGAGGGCCAGGCTTTGGCCTGGGAGCGTGATTGTATGACCAGGCTTGCCCTCTCCAGGACTCAGTCTCCCGATCTGTACAATGGGGAGGAGCAGGTTTGGGAGATCCTCCAGGACCCACCCAGCTCCAAGGATACCAGGCCCCTCGAATGACTAAGCATGCCTAATGGCCGGCTTGAGGAGGTGCCAGGCGTCCCCAGAGCAGGTGTCTGGGAGTGCCCAGCTCTGCAGCCCCAGGCCCTCATAGGCCAAGGCATAGCTGAGACTCAGATGAGGCCAGCATCTCTGGGCTTCCTGCCTTTCTCCTCCTATGGGGGCTTCAGCTCTGGATACACCAACCCAGCCCTGTCCAGTCCCTGCCCTTTGAAGGTTCCTCTTCTTGGATGGGCAGGGGAGGAAAGAGGCTGTGACAAGAGTGTCACCTGCTGCCTTCTCTCTAAATCCTGCTGCTTTCTTTCTCCCAACTGACCTTGCCAGACAGGAGTCGACCCAGAAGAATGCTGCTGCTGGAGATTGGACATCCGCTCCTCCTCTTCAGTTTACAGATAGGGAAACTGAGACCCACAGAGGCTTAGCAAGTTAGCCCAGGTCTCAGCAAGACTCTCAGACCGGCGTCCTTTCTCCTTCTGCTAGGCACAGTGCCTGGGTGCTCTGTGTGTGTGCACGAGGATGTGCAGGTCCACGTGGGGTGGGCAGAGCAGGCTGGGCCTGCACCAGACCGCGCCTCCGGAGAGCGAGTCCTGACTCCCTGTGTCCTTGCAGGAAGTGAGTTGCCCGTGTGTGCGAGCTGCGGCCAGAGGATCTATGACGGCCAGTACCTCCAGGCCCTGAATGCTGACTGGCACGCAGACTGCTTCAGGTAGGGCACGCCGGCCGGGGTGGGGGAGCCCTAAGCAAGGCCTGCCAGCGACAAGAGGCTGGGTCAGCGGTCCGGGGGACCTGGCTAGTCCCTCTGGTGCCGTCTCTGGTTGTGACTTCCAGCAAGTCCGTGGCCTCAGTTTCCCCACCTGTAAAAATGAGGCATTTGGACTAGAAGGTCCCCAAGTGCCTTTCTGTTTTGTCATCCTAGATCTCTAAGGAGAGGAGGGGGGGAGACCTGCATTTCCACCGGTATTACTGAGGCCTACTGGCTCCTAGGCAGGGGGAGGCCGTGGAGGGCAGCGTGCTCCAGAGAAGGAAGGAAGATACAAACCAGGCCCCATTGTGAGCATGCACAGCCCAGTAAGGCCAGCC
Organism: Callorhinus ursinus; assembly: GCF_003265705.2. Classification (NCBI taxonomy): domain Eukaryota; kingdom Metazoa; phylum Chordata; class Mammalia; order Carnivora; family Otariidae; genus Callorhinus; species Callorhinus ursinus. Next base: position 3,295,367 of record NW_027397117.1, read on the forward strand.
TTAGAGAGCTAACTCCAAGTGTCAGGGCTGTGGCCCAGCCACCCAGTAGGACCATCCTGAGAGGCAGGTGCAGGGGATGGCCTTAAAGTTAGCAGCAGGGCCAGAACCGGGGTCTCAGACGTGAGATTTCCCACGTAGAGAAGTGTGACAGGAAGCAATTCCAGGCAACGGGCCTGGCAGGTGCCAAGGGTGCCGGGGTGACAGGGCAGGGCCAGTCAGCGAACAGCGGGGTTGAGGTGGGAGGGCATGGACCACCAGCTAAAGGGGTTTATTTTAGGCAGTGGGAACCTCTGGCAAGGTTTGTTTGTTTGTTTTTCTTTAAGAACAACGTCCAGCATTTTCTGCGATGCAGGAAGGGCCAGGCACCCCTCTAAGGACTTTTGTCTAGTAGATATTGTGTTGTCTCCATTACTGGGGACACAGAGGTTAATTCTCTTGACCAAAGTCACACAGCCAGCGAGGAAAGTGAACACACAGCGCCCACCCTGGCTGGTGAGGCCAGAAGAGAGGCAGGTGCCAGCCCCGGGGCTCCCGGTCAGGCGTTCACAAGGAGACCTTCAGGGACAAAGAGGGCTCTGGATAGGCGGAGAAAGCCACACGCCCCAAGACAGACACAGGAGGAGCTCATCTGGTTGGAAAAGAGCGAGTGGAGGAGGCAAGGTTGGGATCAATTTGTGAAATGACCCCAAGGCCAAGATAAGGACCCTCCAAGGGCAGTAGGGAGTCAGCAGAGGGTTTGCAGAAAGCAGGGGAGGGACACGGGCTGAAGTGCTATTGAAAAATGCCATCCCAGTGGGCAGATGGCAGTGACTTGGCAGGGAAGGGACTGTCACAGTAGTTCAGGGATCTGACCTCATAAGGCCTGACCTAGGACAGTGACTACAAATGGACAGAGGGGACAGTTCTGGCCAGTAGTCACATTAGCCGCTGTTCATCGGGCGCTCTTAACGTTCCCCTTGACCCTGAACGACACAGGTTTGAACTGTGCTGGTCTACTTATATGCAGATTTTTTACAGTACCATAAACGTCTTTTCTTTATGATCTTGTTAATAACATTGTCTAGCTTACTTTGCTGTAATAACACGGTAGGTACTACGTATAACACGCAAAATATGTGTTAATTGATTGTTGATGTTACGGGGAAGGCTTCCGGTCATCAGGAGGCCGTGAGTAGTTAAGTTTGGGGGAGTTGAAAGTTGCCCGTGGGTTTGTGGCTATGCGGGGATTGGTGCCCCTAACTCCTGCATTGTTCGAGGGCCAACTGGATTTCATTAAGGCTTCACCGTAACCCTGTGAGGTACCATGACTTGTGCAGTTTACATGCAGGCACGGGCTGGAGCTAGGGCTGGAGGCTGTGTCGGCCTCGCTCCCAAGTCCCCACAGAGGTGAAGAAGTGAGGGGCGCAGGAGCAGGGACTGGGGAATAGCAGGGGGAGCGTCTGGAGTTGTCTGGGCTTTTGCCTTGGCTGCTGGGGAGGATGGCGCTCCTTCGGCTCTCCTGGAGTTGGGGACCGGGTTGATGCTGAGCTGTGCCCAGCCACGTCGCGTTGAAATGCAGCAGGCCATCCAGGGTGGCAGTGCCTGGCCCTGAGCTGGTGAGGTGGCCTGAGACCTGTCAGAGGTGGGAAGGCTGGAGAGACAGCTCCCTGGGGCCAGGATGCTGAGCTGGCAGGCAGGATGCAGGATGGGGCCGAGAGGAATCGGGAAGAACTTTGGGGGCCCCCGGTGCTGAGGGCGGGGAGGGAGATGGAATTTAGGGAGACAGGGGGAAAGGCCAGGAATGCAGTGAAGGAAGCCACAGCAGGGAATTGGGGGGAGGCGGGGGAGGGGGCCAGAATCTAGCGTTGCAGGATCCTGCCCTGCAACCGGGAGAGGAGTAGGGCCCCAGGTCAGGGCAGTAGGGAGAAGGCTGTGCCGCCGTCCCGGGTGTGATGGGGGTACAGGGGAGGCTCCCACAGTGAGAGTGGGCCCACAGGCAGTAAGGGCCACGGCGTCTGCATTCCGACCTCCATAAGTGCTCCTGGCCCCGTGGTGTGCGGTTCTCCAAAAAGCCCCCAAATCTGAGCCGGGCCAACAGTGTCCTTACCCCCATGACCGTTAGGAGGCACTGTCCGGGGGTAGTCACTCCTTGCCCGGGCCCCATGGCCACCTGGCAGCCGGGCTCTGGACTCTGCTTACTTTGCCCCTCAGAGCCTCTCAGTGCCATGACATGGGGCCGGCACCAGCTCCCGGGGCCCCAAGTTCCTTGCGATGGGCGAGTTGTGAAGGCACACGGCCTGCCTCTGGCGTTAGCACAGGGGGTCACTGTCACCACAGGGCCCGCTCCTTCCTCAGTTCTGCTTGTCCCACCTCCTGTGGGCCCCGCCTCTTGGCAGGTGGCAGCCAGGCTGTGAGTGGTCCCAGCTTTGCTCTGGTCCAGCTGCTGGCCCGGGAGGTTCCTTCTCAGCAGCCGGCAGCACACCGGCCCTGGGGCCACTGTACCTCTGGTGACAGCTCCCCGGAGGCTGGGTGGGCTGGGCCCCCGGTGAGGAGGGGTGAGTGTGCAGCGGGCACAGGGTTCAGAGCCTGGGCCGGGGTGCGGTCTCCCCCTCTCCGGGGGACCTTTCAGGCAAGGAGGACAGACCGTCCACGGAAGTCAACCTCTGTTCCCTTGGGAGCAGCACCGGAAGAAGCAGCTGCTTTGGAGCTTGTCCCTGTCCCCAGAGAGTCCGGAGCCTCCAGTGCCTTTGTCCAGCCGGAGGAGGTCGAGGGGCCTGGAGGGCGCTCTCTCAGGTGTGCAGGGCTGAGGGTGGAGCGTGGGCCACCTCCTCCCTGCCTGCACCAGAGCAGAGCCCAAGCAGAAGGCCCCCCAGCGGCTTCCTGTTGTGGGCCCAGACCAAGTCCTCCTCAGCCACAGGCTGCATCCTCCTCCCCTGCCGTGTGGCCACGCTGGCCCCACCCTCTGCAGCCTCCAATCCTGAGGGCCTGGAGTAGGATGGGGAAGCAGCTGGCCCGGCCACCCCTGCGCTGCCCCCCTGCTGCAAGGGATGCTGGCCCTAAGAAGAAGCCGCTTCCTCAGAGGAGCCAAGTAAGTCCAGAGTCCCCCGTCCTCCCCAGCCCCCTCCCCGCCCCGGGCCCAGACCTCAGGCAGGGCCCCTGGTGTGAGGGCCCCCTGGGGCCGGAGGCCACCATGTGGGGCAGACCTGCCTGGGACGGGGCTGCTCTGGGGGCAGGAGAACTGAAACTCCTTGGTCACTGTCGGCCGCCTGTTGGAAGCAGGCCGGCCGCTGCTGAGACTTCTGGCCCTGTGGTCTGGTCTCCCCGCGAAGCTGGTCCTCCAGCTGTTCTTCCTTCGCCCCTGGTGTCCAGGGATGTGGCCCTGGCTAGAGGGCATCCCTGGGAGGGATGGACCTGTCACTACAGAGCAGGCCACTGCCCCCCCCCCCCAGTGCAGCCCTCAGTCCCCGAGCCTGGCTCCATGCCCGCCTGGCCCTGGGCCGTCTCTGCACACCCTCAGTGCTTGCTGCTCCTCCCTTGACATCCCTGCTGGGGGCAGCAGCATGTGTGGGGGCGCCCCTGAGAGCCCCACCTGCCTCCTCTGCCTGGGGACTGGATATGGGCCTGAGAGGTGAAGGGGTGGACAGGGCCAGGGGCTCCTCAGTGCCTTCCACACGCAGAGGTACGCTGAGGCCCTGAGTGCCGGCACCAGGCAGCTCTGTGAGCCTGGGCGGGATCCCCCGTCTGAGATGGAGGCCCAGCCGGCCGTGCCCCCTGGGAGCGGTTCTGGGGTGCTGGGGGTGGGACCTGCTCCAGGTGCAGTGCTCTCCGGGAACCACTTCCATTCTCTCTGGGTCCAACATTTGTGGCTGGCTGGCATGGGACCTCAGCCCTCGGGGTCATGGCAGAGGCTGGCGGTGCAGGCTGCCTGTCGGGCACCCCAGCCCGGTGACTGAGCAGGCTTCAAGGAAGCAGTGACCCGGGAGCCGACTGCACTCCCCCAGCCCTTGGGGGAGTCCGCGCCCCGGGTCTTCCAGGGCCGCTACAGTGGGGAGTGTTTGTGCGGGATGCGGGGGTAGGAGTTTGCAGGCTGGAGAAGAGCATTCTCTTCCCCCAGAGGAAGGCAAGCTGCGCTGGAGCCCCCAGCAGCCCACCCACCCAGAGGCAGACGGGGGCCCAGCTTCCCGCAGCCTGGCAGCCAGCAGTGAGGGGGAGATTTCTGTGGGGACACTGCTGTGACGTGCTGTCTAGCCGGTGGAAGGGCAAAGTGAATCACTCACTGATGGCACAGGGCGCGCGGGCGGCGGGGGAGCCTCCCCAAGGTCACGGTGCGGTGCGCGCGCCTGCCTCTTGGCGGAGCTGGCTCCTCGGCCGCGCACCTTCCCGCCAGGTTAGAGGCCCCTGAGGGCGTGCGCTAGGGATTCCCCCTCATCCTGGGCGGCCGCCTTGCCCCTTCGGCCACCCCGCAGTGAGATGCGTGCCCCCTAAGGGCGCCCCGGGGCTGGGGCCGGGTGTGCGGGGGCAGGAAGGGCTGAGGATGACGTCATGGCTCGGGGCCAGCGTAGCTTCCGCTGCGTCCTCTCACATCCCAGGGCGGTCTCCGGAGGCCCGCCCTGCCCCACTCCCACCTCTCACAGGGAGAGCTCATCGGAGCCCCCCCCACCCCGCTCCTGGATGCACCCCCACTCCGGTGCATCTGAACCCTGGCATTTTGTGCCTTCTCCTCCCCAGCCCCCAGCCCCCAGCCCCCGGCTGTGGTCCCCCGCCCCTCCCCTAGGCTCCCAGACAATGGGGAAGTGGCTGGATCCTCTTAAAGGGACAGTGTCCCACTCAGCACTCTGGGCTGCCTTCCTCCTGTTCTCTTCATCCCCAAATGTTCCTAAAGAGCATCAGTGAGTGCCGTCAGTGTGACCACCCGTGTGCTGGCTGCAGAGGCTGAGGGTGCCCTGGCCGCTGGGCACTGGGCAGTCTCACCCAGGCCCCAGTCTTTGCCGCCCTCCCCTCTCCTGGATTGTTTTCTTACTGGGCGCGAGCTCTGAGCCTGGTACCAAGTCCCTGCATGACCTTGGCACATGACCCAGAGTGCTGAGACAGCAGCGGAGTCGGGCAGATTCTCTGCTCACTGTGTATTCTGGCCCAGATGTACCTATGCAGCCCGGACCCTCAGTCAGGCTCTTCAAAACCCAGTGTGGCCCGTGCCCCTGCCTGCTGGCTCCCAGGGCATCATGCATTTCTGCATTTGCTCATCCTGACGCAGCTGAGCTGCTGGTCCCCATCCAACTCACTCTTGGGTGGAAGGAAGCCAGGCATGTAGGTCTACCTCCTGGCCTGTGGGATAACACACAGAAGGAAGCAGGTGCATCATTTCACCCCAGCTCCCTTCAGGGGCCCCAGCCCGGCCTCTCCCGTAGCCCCTCCCGACAGGGCAGGGGGTCCTGGCCTTCATGACCGCACACCTGGGTGTTCTGCATACACTGCTCCTCTGAGGGCAGGTGCGGGCGCTGGGGCCCTGGTTGAGCTGGGGTGAGCAGGACTGGGCCGAGCCCCCTTCATGGGGCTGCAGCACCCAAGGGCTGGATAAGGTCTAGAAAACAAGGGGATCCTCTGTCTTCACTGATCCTGGCTGGTGTCTGCTGAGCCACGTTCCTGCCTTATATCGAAGTGGAACAGGGAGTAGCTTCGCTCTGGGTCTGTGGCCTCCATCACGTGACCTTGGGCATTTAGAGCCTCCAGAGTTCATCTGCCTCGAGGTGGCCAGTGTGGATTAAGTACATTTAGCCAAGACAGTGGGCAGGTGCCAGCATTTGGTAGCTGTTCCCAGCTCCACCGGGTCACTGCCATCTGCATCAGCCGCACCCGAGTCCTAGGCGCCCAGGTTCCATTCCTCCCTCCACCGCACTGGTGAGCAAGAGCAAGTTGTTTGTCTTCCCTGGGCCATCTCCCTTGCCTGACAAGGGACAGGGGCTCAGATGTGAAGAGCATCTCTCACCCTGGGAGTGGCAGGTCGGCGAGATGATCTGGTGCTCTGGGTGCAGAACTGCGGTGGGTGGTTGTGCGGGCTGTGCACTGCACAGAGGCTTCCAGCTGAGGGGCCAAGAGAGGCTGAAGCCATCTCGGACTCCACCTGCTAAACCCTGGGCCCCAGCACAGGCTTCTTCTGCCCGAGGAAGGCACATCTTTTTCTAATTCCTACAGAGGCACCTGCTGTGGGGAGAGGGGCTGGGCCAGACTAAGTCCCTGTGCTTCTTCCACCCAGGTGTTGTGAATGCAGTGCCTCCCTCTCACACCAGTACTACGAGAAGGATGGGCAGCTCTTCTGCAAGAGGGACTACTGGGCCCGCTATGGAGAGTCCTGCCACGGATGCTCGGAGCACATCACCAAGGGGCTGGTCATGGTAAGTGCCCCGCTCCACTCACACCCCGCACCTGGTGCAAGGCATGTGTGTATCCTCACGGGTTTCCCCTACCCTGGCTCTCTTCGGTTCTCCTTTGCGCTGGCTCAGACTCCCCCCTGCCTTCTGAGCCCATTGGTCTGTCTGTGTGTCTCTGGAACCAGCATCCTAGAGCTGGCCACCCAGACCCCCAGAGTTGGCTAGGAGCTGCCCTTCCGAGAGGAGGCCGAGGGGAGGAGCTGTGGGGACTGAAGGGGTTGCTGAGCTGGGTTGTCCCTGCCACCCCCCGCCAGGTGGCTGGGGAGCTGAAATACCACCCCGAGTGCTTCATCTGCCTCACGTGCGGGACCTTCATCGGTGACGGGGACACCTACACACTGGTGGAGCACTCCAAGCTGTACTGGTGAGTGCACGGGCCCCCTCCTAGCCTGGGGTACCCACCCCGTCCCGGGTCTTCCACACCAGGGTCCTTTCCCTTCCCCCGTGGGGCAGGTGTTAATAGAAGTTCGGTGTAGAAGTCACTGAAAAATGACACGGTTGTCACACTGAGAACTCCCGCCTCACGTGCCCGCTCTCCCGTGTCACAGAGGTGTGGTTCTGGCCCGCACCCCGCAAGTTCAGGCCCAGTCCCCAACTGGCTCCACATTCAAGGGTTCCCACAACCCCTCAAGTTTGAGAATTCGCTAAGCGACTCCGAGAACTCAGGAAAGCCCCATACTTAGGATTACAGGGGTTTTTGTAAAGGGCACAGATCCCTTTGTATGAGGGCCAGCCAGCAGAAGTGACACAAAGAGCAAAGTCTGGGAGGGGGTCCCCAAATGCGGAGCTTCCGTGCATCCCCCCGCCATGGAATCAGCCCATGTGACGCCCCCACCTGCCCTCGCATCACTAGAGTTTTTATTGGGGTTTCATTACATAGGCACCATTGATTGAATCATTGGGTGCATGACTGAACTTAATCTTCAGCCCCCCCCCCCACCTCCTCCAAGGTCGTAGGGCTGGGTCACAGTCCCCACCCCTCATCTCATCCCATGGTTAGTTCTTTCTGGTGACTGGCCCCCATCCTGCGTCCTCTGTTAACACAAGCTCAGGTATTCCAAGGATTTAGAGCCTCTTTCCCAGGAACCAGGAACAAAGACCAGACAAATTTCTTTATTATACAGTGCTGATAAAGCTGGATGCCCTGGGCGGCATGGCTTAGTCCCAAATGGGTTTTTAATGACTTCCTTCTGAACTGGATTTATCCACAGGCCTTTTTCTGGCCAACTTACCGCATGACAGGAGTAGCAGAGCCCAGAATGACTGAGCTCCAGAGGGGTAGGGGTTGGGCTGGATGTGCTCAGTTCCTGCTCCAGGCCTAGCGGGCAGCTACGATCCTCCTGAGCGGGGAGCTGTGAGGGGGGGTGGGGAGGAGAGAAGAGCCCGGGGCTGGGAGACGGGGTGGGGGGAGTGGTGATGCTGGTGATTGTCCTGACACTCCTCTTTTCTTCCCTCTCTGTGGGTCCCTACCACCCGTGGCCCTTGCAGTGGACACTGCTACTACCAGACCGTGGTGACCCCTGTCATCGAGCAGATCCTGCCCGACTCCCCCGGCTCCCGCCTGCCCCACACAGTGACCCTAGTATCCATCCCAGCCTCAGCTCATGGCAAACGTGGTCTCTCAGTCTCCATCGACCCCCCACATGGCCCACCAGGCTGCAGCACAGAGCACTCCCACACCGTCCGCGTCCAGGGGTGAGTGTGGCTGTGGCCATGGGTGCTGAGGGCGGGGGGGGGTGGGGCGGACTCTAGGGCTGGGCAAGCATCTGGGCACTGATAGAACCCAGCTCTGACAACCTGGTGTGCCATGTCCCTGGTCCAGTCATTCCTTTAAAAACTATGACAGGTGTTAGATAAAATATTTAAAACTTCTTTAATCCATGTATAACCCAACGATAGAAAGAGGAGTAACCAGGTCAAGGATAATTGATGCAGGGAGCCTAGGATCGTCCGCAGAACCACGGAAGACAGCCATGCCCTGAGGCAAATCGAAAATGAGTGAACCTAAGCTTCGGTCTTTCAGTCCTTTCATGGCTGGGCCTCTCGAAGCCCTGACCTGCGCGAGGAAGCCGGTCCCGCGTTAGAGAACCCCTCCTCCATCAGGCTGAGATCCCGGGGGGCTCGCAGGGTGAGGATGAATGAGAAGCGGACCGCACCTTCCATCAGCCCCCAACTCCCAGAACTGAAAGATAAACTGATTTGAGCCTGAACCGGAAGGAGGGAGGGGACTCTCCCCTGAGAATTCATAAACTTGGGTTTGCAGACCAAATTCATATGCCTGGATGGCTCAAAAACCCCCAAGTCACAACTGTAGAAGTTTCAAGTACTTCCCAACTGGCAGTGTTCCCAGTCCCTGATAGAATCAGATGCAGATCCTTTTCATTGAATTTACAGAGCTAAGTGTCCCAAGGAAGATGGGCAATTCAGTGAAAAATCACTGAACGCATAGGGAAACAAGGCTCACTGTGAGCGAGAGCCAGCTTGAAACAACAGGAAGTAGAACCAGACCTACAGAACCTCCAGAGACTGGAATGATGGGAAACGACGTAAAATAATTACTCTCAGTATGTTGTAATCAATAAGAGATGTTTGGAAAAAATGAGTAAAGAGCAAACAGACTTGGAAAAGAACCAAACAGAACCCCTAGAAATGAAATAACGGAAACCTCAGTACGAGGGTTTAACAGCGGAGTAGGGCTCTAAACTACCGAAGGGAGAAGCAGAAACACAAAAGGATGAAAGCTGTGAAAGAGAGGTTAGGACCCATGGAGGACAGAGGTTAGGACCCATGGAGGCCATTTGGCGTCCCAGGAGAAGCACGAGATGGTGGGAGGGAGGCAGTATTTGAAGATAGAGTGGCCATAGAATATAGACAAATCATCTTTGCGGGGCGGTGGGGGGCGGCAGCAGCTGATTTCTCAACAGTAACAGTGGAAGCTGGAAATAAGCGAAATGATGTGTTCAATGCCCTGAGCAAAAAATAACCATCAGCCTAAGATTCCGTCCGTCCTTGATGAAAATACCCGTCAAGAAAGGGGGAGAAATAAAAACATGTTCAGGCAGACAAGATTCAGGGAACCAGGATTGGGTGTGAGGAGGTCATCCCTAACGAAGGTTCTAAAGGATGTAGAAAAGGTTTGAAACCCAAGAAGGAAGGCAGATAAAGGAGCCAGCCCAGTGGCCAGCACGCTGTGTGACGCTGAGCAGCCCCCTGTCCTCTCTGGGCTTTAGGGTCTTCGTCTGTACAGGGAGGAAGTTGGGCACCTTGGAGCCTTCTAAGATTTCTCCTGGGCTTTGATGGACTCCTTGAGAAGTAGCTTTAAACGTCCCCCGAGCGGGCATGCGAGCCAAGCGCCAGCTTCCATGGGATCCTGCACACGCCTCCCCCACAGATGTCTGGGCCCGGCTCCATGGCGAGGCACTAGTCAGGAGGGGAGGTGGTGCTGGGGACGGATGCAGGGCCGGCAGCTACCTTGTATACACAAGCGGACAGACAGACTAGTGAGAGAGACGGGGGGATCTCCCAGACCAGCTGCTCTCTCGAAACCAGGCAGGATTTTGGAAACAGAAAGCCGGCGGCACCTCCTCCCTGCCTCCCTCGCTGGATGAGCATGCTCACCAGCCTGCATCTGCTGGCCCAGCAATTTCGGCCCAGAGCACACCCCTCGGAGGAGCGGCCCAGCCAGCCCAAAGGCTGCTGACCAGATTTACTTGTTTGTTTTAAACGGGTCTTCATGGACTGCTTTTCTTTTTGTCGATAGCAGCATCTGAAGGAAAGTTTAAATTCCCTCTGTGCCCTAGCCCCCTGCCGCCTTAGCAGGAGACTGAGGGGAGGCAGGGAGGCTAAAGAATATACTTGGAAGACTGTACCCAGGAGAAGCCTGTATCAATGAAAGATACTCACCGTTTTTCAACCTTTTATTTTCAAATTTACAGGAAATTTACCGAAATAAGTACATTGAATACCTGCCTACCCTTCACCTATGTTCACCAATTTTAACTTTTTTTTTTTTTTTGCCACATTTAGGGTACGTGTCTTTCCTTGTATACATGCACATCTGTATGTTTGTATGATTTATTTATATCTATGCGTACACGTATGTACCCATTGCTATTATTTACCAAGTCACTTTGAGAGTACGTTACAGGTGCTGTTGACCCTTCCTCCCCACCAAATACTTTACACATTCTTCTAAAAACAAGGGCATTCTCCTACATAATTTTCAATCGTGTCTTATAGCGCAGTTATGACATTGAAGAAATTTAACACTAACTCAATCCAGCACAGAGTCCACATGCACATTTTGCCAGTTTTCTCAACACCATCCTTTATGGCCATTTCCCCTCCACCCAGGACCCAGTCCCTGACCTTGCATGGCATTGAACCCCCGTGTCCCCTTCAGTCTCTCTGAATCTGTGACAGGTCCTCAGCTTTTCGTTGTCCTTCATGACCTTGACATTTACGAAGAGCACGGGCTGATAAGTAGAATGCCCCTCCAGCTGGGTTCTGCTGCTGTGTCTGCTTTGTCAGATCCGGGTTATGCATTTTGACCTGCTACAGCGTTCGTGATGCCGTGCCCTTCCTACATCCTCCGACCGGATGGAGCATGCCCTTTATTGGGGATGTCGCCTTTGATTACTTGGTTAAAGGACAGTCAGTTGTCTGCTGTCCAGGATTTTTTTTTTTCCCTTTGAAACATAATCAATAAGTCATTTGTGAGATTTGAGTCTATAAATACTCTGCCCCCAGCAGCCTGTCCCCACATGGCTTTAGCATCCATGGAGGATTCTTAGCTGTATCACTTACTTCTGCAATGGCTACACAGCGATGATTGCCCAACTCTCTTCTTTCTTTCGCACGAATGACCTGCCTTTCCAGGGAAAGGCGGAGCTTCCCCGCGCCCCCGCCCCCCCCCCCACGAGCCGCGTAAGAACAGAGAATTTTTGTGAAACTTTACTTTTTCTTTTTTTTTTTGAGAGAGAGCAAGCGCACACGCAAGGAGGGGAGAGGGGCCGAGGGAGAGAGAGGGAAAATCCCAAACAGGCTTCACTCTCAGCTCGGAGCCCACGTGGGGCTTGATCTCACGACCCTGAGGTCACGCACGACCTGAGCCAAAACCAAGAGTCAGACGCTTAACCGACTGCGCCACGCAGGCGCCCCCTTATGAAACCTTTTTCTTAAAGTCCCCAGTCTCCTTTCTGTTCCACTCCCTACCCCTTCCCCATCTCAGGGCAGAGACAAAGTAAACATCCCTTAAGAAGCTTTTGTGAAGACAAAATGAAAACAAGGTAACCAAGGAGTTCAAGGAAGCAACTAAAATTTGGCAAATTGGCCATTCCACAGGTTCGAGAAGGGTGCCATCCTGTCTCTAGCCTGCAGCTGTGGCTAGGGTGGGTTGCTAGCCCTGTAATGCTGACTCTGGAGGAGTGGAAGCCTTGGCCTCATCTTGTGGGGCCAGTTTGGGAATCTGGAAGCCGAAGGATCCAGACCCTTTGAGGACTCATCTCGTGCCGCTCATCTGCCTGAAACACACCAGGCAGTTGGAAGGCTCGGTCTGTCCTCTGTGGCAGAGACCGCACTCTGTCCAGTGGGAGCCCCTGAGCCTCCAGGATGGAGCAGCAAATACCACTTTTCTCTACTTTCACACCCACAGCCGACTTCCGTAATTGGTGACAGAATTCTTCCCCACCAAACCAGAACTCCAGATTCTAGACCGGTGCCATCTGTCAGGCATGCAAGATAGAAATCAATTTGCCTTCTCACCCCGATCTGATCCCCTCGGCCTTGGCTTCCCGTCAGGGCTCCAGGGGATAGGCAGGCAGGAGCCTGACTACTACTCTCTCTACCCACAGGGTGGACCCAGGCTGCATGAGCCCAGATGTGAAGAATTCCATCCATGTCGGAGACCGGATCCTGGAAATCAATGGAACGCCCATCCGGAATGTGCCCCTGGATGAGGTACGGGTCCCGAGTCTGGTGCGCAGGATTGGAGTGCCTTCACGCCCGACCCCCCCCCCCCCCCAACTGCATCCCTTCCACCTCGGACTCACCTGTCCGCGCATCCGTTCTCCCCAGATTGACCTGCTGATCCAGGAGACCAGCCGCCTGCTCCAGCTAACTCTTGAGCACGACCCCCATGACACGCTGGGCCATGGACCGGGGACCGAGCCCAGCCCCCTGAGCTCCCCAAATCATACTCCCAGCGGGGAACGGTGCAGCTCTCCCCGGCAGAAGCCTGTCTTGTAAGTCAGCCCCGTGCCTTGTTGTATCCAGGTACTTGCACGGACACCAGGCCTCAGGGGGATGGGGCCCGGTCCCTGCTCTCCAGGAGCTCCCAGTCTGGTGGGCGAGTCAGCCTTGCAGGAAAGCAGGCCGGCAGGGGTGGAGGGAGCTAAGATGGGGTCATGAGAGGTGGGAAAGCAGGGGCCCAGCTCCCCCCGGCTGGGGGTTACAGAGCGCTCCCAGGGTGGACCGGCGCCCTGGCTTCAAGGAACAGCAGGTAGGTAGCTCAGGACGATGGGCACATCGAATGTCATTGGGAAGGGGTGGGCCCCCGAAAGGGCGTGTTTCAGAGACCGCTCTGGTCCCCTGTGCACAAGGGTGCCTGAGCCCAGAGATGGCTCGCGCGTCATTGCGGGCGGGGTCCAGGCAGGAGGTGCCAGGGACCCCGTACTCTCTTGAAGGGAAGGGGAGCACAAGGAAGAAACCCAGAGGCAGCCTGATCCTCCCTCCACTCACCGTGAGGCCCGCTCAGGACTCCGGGCAAAGATTTTTGGGGGATACCTTCTGGGGAAATCGTGTTTACTCTAAGAAATGGTAGTGTTGAAGGCCTGTAGTTCCTCCTTGCATGCGTTTGTCAGGTGCTCTAGCTGCCCTGTGGAGCCAGCTACGTGGCTGCGGCCTCCCTGGCCAGGCTCTCTGTCTCTGCGCCCCAGGGCCTGGCACCTGAATGCTGGGAGACAAAGCATCTGACCTGGGCTACCAGGCAGAGAAGGCCAAGGGCAGACAGTCCTGCGGAGGCCACTTGCAGGATAGCAGGCCTAGGGCAGGGCTCTGGGTGCTGGCGTCAGGATGGGGCGAGAGCCTTAACGACCGCCCAGGAGATCCGCCCTGTGCCACGCTCTCCCGCACTGGGGTGGGGGTGCTGATCGTACGTGGACTGGCGTGGATGGGAGCGTGGCAGGCAGGAGGAAGGGGGGGTCAGGGCTGAGGCCTGGTGCCCAGCTGCCCCGGTGACACTCAGCACCGTGTGTGCCTCCTCAGGAGGAGCTACAGCATCGACAGGTCTCCGGGTGCTGGCTCACTGGGCTCCCCAGCCTCCCAGCGCAAGGACCTGGGGCGCTCCGAATCCCTGCGCGTGGTCTGCCGGCCACACCGCATCTTCCGGCCATCGGACCTCATCCATGGGGAGGTGTTGGGCAAGGGCTGCTTTGGCCAGGCCATCAAGGTATGGGGTGGGCCTGCGCGGGGGTGGGGCCGGAAGTGGGAGTGGGGGACGGTTCAGGTGAGACCCATCAGTCCTCCTGCCTCCCTCCACTGCCTCCAGGAACCCACAGTGGAAGGGGCACCTGGCTTCCAGACTCCCTAGCCCGTACTCTCGCCCCGCTGGGCTTCCCGGAGCTGGTTAGGGGGAGGGGACTGACTTCAGAGAGACCCAGAACCTTATGTGGAGGACGTGGTTGGAAGGTGGGGGGATGGGAGGGCGACCCAGGCTGATCCAGAAGGCTCCCTCCCCGGGGGCCCTGTACTGAGCCTGAGGCCAGCCCCTCATGGCCCCTCCACTGCTCACCCCCTCCCATGCTCCCCCAGTAGAAACCTAAGCCCTTCCCTGGCTCTGATGTCCCCTGGTTGTGACCAGGCTGGAAGGTTCAGGATCATATAGAAGGTGCCCATCGGGCCCTGTGCCTGGTCCCCTTCCCGGCGCGGGGGGGCGGGGGGGTAGTCCTTGGTAGAGCCGCCATTCGACCTCCAGGAGACCGCCCAGCAGAGCAGAGGACAGAGAGCTGGGCCCTGGGCCGGCGGTCCTGGGCCTGAGCCCCAGCCACCGTCTGCCCTCCTGCTGGGTGACTTGGACGCTCTCGGAAGCCTCCTAAGGCCCCATTGCCTCGTCTGTGAGGGAATCAATAAGTCCTGCCCCTCGGGGGCTGGGGGCATCACCTGAAATGCCCGTGAAGAGCTGCAGGCCGGGTGTGTCCATCTCCCGCACAGTGTTGGGGTGCGCCTAGGGCCTCCTACACGGCGGGCAAGGAGCAGAGCCTCTGTCAGTGCTGAGTCACCGTGCCTCGGTGTCCCCACACAGGTGACGCACCGGGAGACGGGCGAGGTGATGGTGATGAAGGAGCTGATCCGGTTCGACGAAGAGACCCAGAGGACGTTCCTCAAGGAGGTCAGTGAGCAGAACTGCCACCCCCTCGATGGAGAGGGGGGGCACGGGGTTCCGGGAGGATGGGACGCTCGAGCCACACACTGGAAGAGGAGAGAGCATCTCACCAGGAGAGCGAGAGGGGCAAGGGCATCGCTGGGGGTGGGCGCAGCCCACGCAGACCGCACGGCCGGCCGGCGGGTGGGGTGGGGGCGGGGCGGGGCGGGGCGGGCGGGGACTGGTCCACCTTCCGAACCCGTGGTGGCCTCTGGCGGGGCAGCGGAGGGAGAAAGAGACTGGGGCACAGCCCCCGGCCTAGCCTGTCTGCACCCCACCAGGTGAAGGTCATGAGATGCCTGGAGCACCCCAATGTGCTCAAGTTCATCGGGGTGCTCTATAAGGACAAGAGGCTCAACTTCATCACGGAGTACATCAAGGGGGGCACCCTCCGGGGCATCATCAAGAGCATGGTGAGTGGCCGGGCAGAGCCCCCCACCTCCCACCTGCTGCCCTGTCCCCACCACCAGCACTGTGGGCCCTGGGCAGGCAGCTGCTCTCTGGGCCCCCTCGGCCCCTTCAGCGGGCTGGGCCTCCGGTCTCCAGGGCCCTCCAAACCCTGATTCTGAATCAGACAGGGAGCCACCAACTCCCAACTGAAGCTGAGGTCCAGAGAGGGCAGCATCTTCGCCGAGGGGACACACAGGCTGTTTCGGGGTGGCCGCCCTGTGGACCCCCGGCCTGGCCCAGAGCAGCCAGACCCAGCTTTACCTGCCCCGGGGAGGAACACCTCAGGAAAGGCACCTTTGTTACCTCTCCTCTGGGAGCCTTGTTACTATTTACTGTGCTCTGCAAAATTCGGAACTTTGTTGAAGGCTTTGGAGAAAAATTGCAAATCCAAACTGAGAATGCATTTGGGGAGGAGCTCGTAGCACCTGGTGCTCTTGGACGGCGCCCCACCGCGGCATCCCCTTGAGACCAAGCAGTCCCGTTCCCTTCCTGCACCCCAGATGCCTCCCTCCCTCAGGCTGGGTCCCTGCAGGCCCCTAAGGTGCAACTTCTCAGAAAGAATTCTGTGGTTAAGTACAATTTGGAAGTGCCGGGCTATACCCTCTGGGGCTTCCTCACTGCACTCTGGTCTTTTATATGCTCCGATGTCCTCACCCCCCACTTGAGTTCTCCGGCGGGGGGGATGGGGTGAGAGAACCAGGCGTCTCCCTGGGTGAACTGAGCCCAGAGCCCTACTCGCTGGTGCTCAGTAGGTGTTCTCATCGGGCCCGTCTGTCTCTGCCCGTACAGGAAAGTAGGTGCAGATTTTCTAAAAACCTGAAAGAATGGGATTGTGTTGAAGATAGAGGGTTTTTTTCCCCCAAAGAGCTGGATCGGGAGCTACAGAGGAGTATCCCCCACTTTGTGTTTGAAATCACATACTGAAAAATGACGTTTTTGAGTTATCCACCCACACCCCTTAGATGCGGACAGGTGTGGGGGCAAGAGTTGGGGGGTGGGGGTCATTGGACCCTCCGGGACACCTGCTGCCTTGGCTTCTCTGTCCCCCAACCGTTCTGCCACTGTGGCCCCGGTGGCCCATCCTGGCCCCTTCTCTCCTGCCCCCTCAGGACAGCCAGTACCCGTGGAGTCAGAGGGTGAGCTTTGCCAAGGACATCGCTTCAGGGATGGTGAGCAGGCTTGGGGAGGGGGTGGGAGGGGGTGGGGGCTGGGTGATCTGGCCCCGCTTATAAAAAAGATTCTGTCCCACTCACCTAAAGCTTGACAAGGAAGTCGGAGACGGAAGCTATCGGGAAGCTCTGGGACAGAGCAGGGGGGATCAGATGGGGGTGGGAGGAGCACCCCTCACTCGCCTGTTTGGGGCAGCCTCGGGGGAGCCAGGGCTGGGCTGGTCCGGGACCCCTCAGCACAGCGGCCTCCTGACCTCCATGCCCCCTGCCCCCAGGCCTACCTTCACTCCATGAACATCATCCACCGGGACCTCAACTCCCACAACTGCCTGGTCCGAGAGGTGAGCCGCCTGGGCCCAGGGAGGGGGACCGCAGGAGCCCCGCCTCGCACACTCCTAGCCTCGGGGGCCCTTTTGGGGACCGGGGCCCTGGCTCGCCCCCTCCACTCCTCGGGCCCGGGCGGAAGCAGTGCCAGGAGGCAGACAGACCTGGCTCGGCCATTTACTTGGACTGTGGCTCCAGCATTCTGAGCCGTCAACATCCCAGGTTGTTAGGAGGCTCTGATAAACGGATAAAGGAGAAAGTGACGGGTAATCTGTGACGGCTCGTGAGCGTGGCGTTGCCAGAACAGCCCACGGCAGAGCAGCCCGGCCTACTGCACGCAGCAGTAACCCTGCAGGCCTGGAGGGGGGGCCTGGGCGTGTGGGCGGGCGCGGTCAAGGCCGGCTTCTGAGAGGCTCTGGGGCCACATACTGAAGGGGAGGGCGGCGAGCCCAGGGTCTGAAGGGTGGGGACGGAGGGGACCATAGGCTGTCCACAGGAGGCAGCAGGGGGTGGCCGACCCTGTCCAGCTGGACAGATAGGACATGCACATCACAGAGAACCACAGACTGGATGGCTTGGAACGACCAAAATGCACTCGCAGGGTTCAGGAAGCAAAAGGTCCCAAGCCAAGGTGTTGACAAAGTGGGCTCCTTCTAGAGGCTCTGAGGGAGAATCTGTGCCATGCTTCCCTCCCGGCTTCTGGAGGCTGCTGGTGCTGCTTGGCATTCCTTGGCCGGCAGCCACGTCACTGCAGCCTCTGCCTGAGTCTTCCCCCCGTGTGTCCTCTTCTTATAAAGACAGCAGGCACTGGATTTAGGACCCCCTCCCCGCCGCCGGATCTAGCATAACCTCATCTGAACTAGTAACATCTGCAAAAGTCCTGTCTCCAAATACAGTCACTTTGAGAATCTAAGTTGACATGAATTTGGAGAAGGAGACTCTTCATCGCACTCCAGGCAGGTTGAAATCCAGGCCTGGAGGAAGAAGTTTCTCCAGGCAGGCTTTTGCCAAATGAATTCAGTACAGGAAGTGTTTCAGGCCTGGCGGTATGACGGTCAGGAAGCATGAGTTGATCACCCTGGAGTTGGCGGGGCAGGGGGGTGGGGGCGGGTGTCTCAGCCCACTGGGAATTTCCAGGAGGCTGTGGGGGCTTGTGAGCTCAGACAGCAATGGGGGGAAAGCAGGGGGCGGTGAGCACAGAGAGGTGGGCAAGGCTGGATCCACCCCCCACCTCCCCCACCACCCCGGGCCCGCTCACACTGCCCCTGCTGGCGATGAGCGTCACCGCAGGGCTGAGCCCATGTGGTGTGGGAGGCCAGGAAAGGGTGACCTGTCACAGCTTCCATCCGCAGCAGGGGGCAACCCCTGAGAATTGGATGGAAGTTGTGAGCCCCTCCCTGCCCCCGCATCCCCAGAATCCATCTATGCACAAACCAAAACCTCTGCCTACTATTTGGGGCCTCTGAGAATCCAGTAGTCACCCTTGGCTGGTCTCCCTGGACCTGTCTCCCAACAGCAGGCCCTGCTGTAACATTAGTCCCTGGGGGACTCTTCAAAAGTGGAGGGAGGGATGGGGCAGGAATCAGCACTAGAACAGTCCTGGCAGACCCCGCGCATGCTCAGCCCCTCCCACCTGCTGTCTTTGTAGTTTTCTCTAGGCAGCTGTCCGAGTCGGTGTCACTCCCAGAGGTGACAGAGTCCTTCCCTTCAGAGTGAGCCTGGTCCTAAGCCCCACCTGGCTGGGGCCCTGCCGCCTTCACCTCTGTGACCACTCCTCGGTGTCCGGGCACCATGGCCAGTCCTGGGGCTGGCACGTAGCGTCCGTTAGAGGACCTTCCCAGCCTCCTGACTTAGCACCAGTGCCCCAGCGTTCCCTGCCTGCGCCCTGGCCTTCAGGGAGGCCCGCTCCCTGATTGTCCCATCTTGCGGGGGGACACACAGCCATCAGCATCTCCACTCCACGGGGTTCCGGGCCTAGAGGGGGTCCTGCAGACCGAAAACAGTGGCGCTGACCAGCTGGATGGACTTGGGCAACTTTCTTAACCTCTCTGGGCCTGAGTAATCACATGTGTAAAGCGGGGATAAAAACAACACGCACCTCCCCAGACTGTTGGAGGGAGAAGTGAGAGAGAGAGCTGTCCGGGGCCAAGCAGAGGACCTGGGTCTTGAATGAGAACCACCACCTCCCTCGCACAGCCAGGCGGCCCCGGCGCCCTGATGGGGCGGACACCGTACTCCCAGGCCCCCAGGTGTCCGAGGCATGTCCTCGGAGCTGTCTGCGGATCGGGCCCGACTAGGCGTGGGGTGCGCAGGTGGTGCCAGGAGCCTGTCTCAGTGAGGCCCCGCTTCCTCGTCACCTCAGAACAAGAACGTGGTGGTGGCCGACTTCGGGCTGGCCCGGCTCATGGTGGAAGAGAAGACACGGCCCGAAGACCTGCGAAGCCTCAAGAAGCCGGACCGCAAAAAGCGATACACGGTGGTGGGCAACCCCTACTGGATGGCGCCCGAGATGATCAATGGTGAGTGGGCCGGCCCGCCCGTCACATCTTCCCCGGGCCCAGCGCGTCCAGGCAGGTCTGTGGTGCCCCCCATCCCCGGCCTCCGCCTCCTCCACCTCCTCAGCTCCCTCCTTGGGTCCTGTGACTCCTTTCCTGTCCTGCTGTAACAAATCACCACCTGCTTGCCTTAAAAACCAAATTACCATCTAGTCCTGGGAGTGGGAAGTCAGCGTCGGTCTTGCCGGCCTGAAGTCAGGTGTCAGCTGGGCTGGGCTCCTTCTGGAGGCTCAGGGGGAGAACCTGTTTCCCTTCTAGCCTCTAAAGGCTGCCTCCGTCCCTTGGCCCGAGGCCCCTGCCTCCGACGAAGGCTAGGACCCTGGCACCTTCTCTGATCTCTGGGTCCATTGTCAGGTCTCCTTCCTTGCCTGCCTCCCTCATAAGGACCTTTGTGGTTGTATCGTCCTCTGTCCAGCTCCAGATCCTGAACCTAATCACACCAGCAAGTCCCATGCAAGGCGACATCTTCACGGGGCCCAGGGAGTAGGTGGTGGACAGCCTGGCCCGCCCGGGGCTTCTCTCCCACTCCATTTCTTTTTTATCAGGCCCGTCACCCAGTGACCCACGTATGGCCCACATGGTGCGCTATAAAGCCCCCGCCCGGGTGGGTGCACACACGGGGTCAGGGCAGGCAGGGCCGGGGGCATCTCGGCACCAGCCCCACCCAGAGTTAACATAACCGCTGACTTAACCTGCAAAATGGGGCTCCCTGCTTTTTGTGGGGACTGTGAGGCTCAGCTCAGGTTTGTAAACTACTCAGAATCCGACCCGTGAGAGCAGCCGTACGGGTTGTTTTTAATGTCCCGCGGTAGATGGTCTTACTCCCCACGTCACAGCTGAAGAACCCGAGGCTCAGGGTCTGTGCCCATCCCTGGGGCTGCCGTCAGCAGATTTCCACCAACTGGGCGGTTTAAAACAACAGAAATGTATTCTCTCATAGTTCTGGAAGCCAGAAGTCGGAAATCCAGGAGAGCCGTGCTCCTTGCAGGGATCTGAGGGGAGAACCCACTCCTTGCTGCTTATGGCTGCCGGTGGCGGTCCCGGGCTCGTGGCCCCCGCTGCCTCTCCCGTGTCTCCTCCTCAGTCTCTCTTAGGACACTTGTAGTGGTGCTTGGCACCTGCCCAGATAATCCAGGATTCTCTCATCTCGAGATTCTTAGCGATCATATGGGCAAAGACCTTTTTTTCAATAAATGGTCACACGTCCCAGGGGTTTGACATGGATATTTTTCAAGGCCACCACATGGTCCCTGACTTGCCTGGAGTCACAGCTGGTCAGTGGCCGAGCTGGGCCTGGAACACCCTGCCCAGGGCTCTCATCCTCATCCTCCAAAGGTTTGCTAAGACCTGGGGGGCGGGGGGGCCCAGAGGGCTGAGGGGGCAGAGCCAAAGCCCTGGTCCCTTGGAGGCTGCTGGCCTGCGCCTCCTGGCCCCGGCCAGCAGGCCGCCGATCCAGCCTCACCTGCTGACGGCTGGTCTCTTCACCCAGGCCGCAGCTATGACGAGAAGGTGGATGTGTTCTCCTTTGGAATCGTCCTGTGCGAGGTAGGTCTGGGGGCGGGCGGCAGTTGGCATGAGGCTTGGTGGTTCCTGTGCACTCCTGGGCTGCAGGCTGGAAGTCTGCAGGGGCCCCAGGCAGGCGGGGGAGCTCCTGGGAACAGGGCTGCCCACAGCAACCTGCACCCCTGGGGGGCGTGGTGGTCAGGCGGGTGCCAGACCAAGTGTGACCGGCTCCCAGCCCCAGGGACCCCTCCCCCGCCCCCTGCCCCCAGGGGTAACTGCTGGGCCTTGTGCGGGACAGATCATTGGGCGGGTGAATGCGGACCCCGACTACCTGCCCCGCACCATGGACTTTGGCCTCAATGTGCGAGGCTTCCTGGACCGTTACTGCCCCCCAAACTGTCCACCGAGCTTTTTCCCCATCACCGTGCACTGCTGTGATCTGGACCCTGAGAAGAGGTAAGTGCGGTTGGGGTTCCGCCGGGAGCAGCCCTAGGGGTGGGCCCCCCCCCCGCCGGCTCCGCGGAGCAGAACCCACCACCCCACCCACGCGTCACCCCAGGCCCTCCTTCGTGAAGCTGGAGCAGTGGCTGGAGACCCTCCGCATGCACTTGGCCGGCCACCTGCCACTGGGCCCGCAGCTAGAGCAGCTGGAGAGGGGCTTCTGGGAGACCTACCGGCGCGGCGAGAGCGGACTGCCTGCCCACCCCGAGGTCCCCGACTGAGCCCCGGCCGCCCCCGTCCCCACCGCCGGCACCACACTCCTCTGCAGGTCGTGGCCGGCTATGGAGCGCTCGGCCAGGCGGCAGGCGCCCAGACTCCTCCCCCAGTGCCAGGCCCCGACTGGCCGTCTCCCTCCCAGGGCCGTGGCCCCTGCCCCATCTCTGCCCCTGGCCCCAGAGCTGGCTTGGCTGCGTACACACCGTCACCTCGCCCTGCCTTACCTCTGTCTTGGTGGGGCCGCCCCCTCTCGCTTCTCCACGCATGAGCTGGAGGGCCCGCGTGAGTCCTGCCCCATCCTGCACCCCGCCGCCCCCAGCCGTCCCGTGCACACCCCACCCGTGCGCAGCCCCTCTGAGGCTGGGCTGGTAGACAGCCTCGGCCCGGGCCCACTGATGGCTGGGGACGTAGGGGAGGGCGCAGGGTCGGGGGGAGGCCGCGTTGCTGGGGTGCATCAGCCCCCCGGCGGGGTGTCTCAGTAGCCACAGGTATTGATAATTACCCAAACCCCCAAACACAGAGAGGTCTGCCCCCGTGGGATGGAAGTCCCCGGTCGCTCAGCCGCAGGCCTCTCTTGCTTTGGGTCTCTTCATTTCTTTCTTGAAGCCACTTTAGTGAGAAGCAGGTACCAGGCCTCAGGGTGAAGGGAGGGTCCACTAGGGGAGAGGGGAGTCGGGTCCCTGGGTCAGAGCTGCCGGGCGGAGCCACAGAGGGACGCTGGGCAGAGCGACGAGGCAGGTGTCCACCAGCATCCCAACTCCTGCAGTTCATCTCAGTACTCCTCCCGGGCTTCTCCCCCAGGCTCCCCCCCCCCGCCCCCCGCCATGGCCCTCTGTCCTCTGGGTTCTTTCTGTGTAATCTATTTTTTAAGAAGAATTTGTATTATTTTTTCATACGGCTGCAGCAGCTGCTGTCGGGGGGCTTGGGGTTTTATTTTTCTGGCGGGCGGGGGTGGGGGGGCCATTTTGTCACTTTGCCTCAGTTGAGCATCTAGGAAGTATTAAAACTGTGAAGCCTTCTCAGTGCACTTTGAACCTGGAAAACAATCCAAACAGGCCCATGGGACTAGGAGTCCGGGAGGTGGGACGCGTCCCCTCCGTCCAGGAGTCGTGATGTCTGAAGAACAAAACCCAGACTCAGAACAATAAAATAAATTCCATACTCCCCACCCAGATTCCCCGTTGCCATGTGTGTCTGGGGCCCCCAAGGATCCAGGAACGAGAGCGGCACTTTGTGACTAGAAGCCCGATGGGAAGACAGGAGTGGAGGGCAGGTGGGGACAGGCGCAGGGCGGGAGTGGGGGGGGGGCGCCCGGCCACTCAAGTGGAGACTTCTCCGAAGCTGGGCTCGGGAGCGGGGAGATACTAGGGAATGTATTGCTTTCATGTAATAGTAAATGTTCTCTTCTTTCTAAAGCTTAAGGGATCCAGTCAGGAAAACAAACCACACTAGCTTTTTGGAATAGAGGGCGTTTGATACAGGGGATCGCTTAACGCAGTGGCTGAAAGACAGTGGAAGGGTAAAAAACGGATACTGGGCTAACCCAGAGATGGTGAACTTCAGGAAGCAGCTACCACGCCCCTGGCAGGGGCATTTAGGAAAAGAGGGGGTTACTTTAGCCATTTGGTGTTGGCATATCAAATCACCCCTTAAAGTCAGTGGCTTGAAAGAACACTGATCGCTCATGACTGTCAAGAATTTGGGAGCAGCTTGGGTGAGTGGTTTTGGTCTGGGGTCTATCCTGAGGTTGTGGTCACGTGCTGTCTGGGCTGCAGTCCTCTGAGGACGTGACTGGAGCTGGAGGGTCCACTTCCAAGGACCCTTGTATGTGGCTTCCTCCCATGGCTGCAGGTTGATGCTGGCTGCTGACCAGAGGCCTCGGTGCCTGTCAGGGCCTCTCTGCAGGGCTCCCTGAGCATCCCTGCACATCGTCTAGAGCAAGCATCCCAAGAGAGCCAAGCCGAAGCTCCACTGCCTAGTCTCAGAAGACCCAGCATTACTTTCACCATATTCCACTGGTCACACGGGCCAACCCTGACTCAGTGTGGGAGGGGACTACACAAGGCCATGAATACCTGTACCAGAAGGGATCACTGGGGCTCATCTTGGAAGCTGGCTAGGACCTTGGAGGGAGAAGCCCTGTGAGACCAGTGCTTGAATTTTTTAAGTTTTTTTTTTTTTTTTTTTGAGGGGCACCTGGGTGGCTCACTTGGTGAAGCGTCTGCCTTTGGCTCAGATCATGATTTCAGGGTCCTGGGATCAAGCCCTGCATTGGGCTCCCCTTCTCCTCCCTCTGCCCCCCCGCAGGTGTGCGCTCTCTCTCTCAATCTTTAAAAAAAAATTTGAGAGAGAGAGCACGCACAAGCAGGGGAGGGGCAGAGGGAGAGAGAATCTTAAGCAGGCTCCACACCTAGCAGGGAGCTCAGCGCGGGGCTCGATCTCAAGGACCCCAAGATCATGACCTGAGCAGAAATCAAGCCGAAATCATGCTTGACCGACGGAGCCACCCAGGCGCCCCTGCGGTGCTTGGATCTTTGATGTGTGTTGCGGGGGGAAAGGTTGGATTCTAAGCAGTTGATGCTGGAACTTCTAAGAAGGTGGGTGCAAAAATGGTCATTGCGGGAGCCAAAATCTGCCGCTGCTGACTAGTGTGGGAGAGCACAAGAACGAGAAAGTCCCTTCCCTTGTTTCACTTCCAGGTCTCCCCCAGCTGCCAGGGAAGCCCTGGAAATGTAGTTTTCAGCGGTCCAGCAACAGCATCACAGAGAATGGAGTGGGTGTGGGCCTGAGCCAGAGTAACCAGCACAGTCCACCTCTTTGGCTACTCGTCACTTGTACACATCTTTCTCCTGTACTCGATTTCCATATGACTCTTAACAACTTTGTGCTTCCCCCCAACTAGGAGTGAGGAACCTTTGTGTACCCATTGTTCTCTTCCTAAAAGGGAGGGACAGCAGCATGCCGGGGTCACCATATCCACCACTCGGATTCCCCTTGAGTGTTGTGTAACGTAAATAATGAAGTTCACCATCCTCATCAATACATTTACATCAGATAAGGGAAGTGGGCCGGGGGTGGGGGGCGTTAGCTGATGGACACACAAGCAAAGAAGAAAATACCCAGAGCTGCTGTGGTCCTCGCTTCCCCAAAACCGGTTCTGATGTCATTACTCGATTTTTTAACCCTTATAATGAGACACAATTCACACGCAAGTCACCTACTTAGAAAATAGTTTCTGATATCTTCACAGAGTTCTGCGACCATACCACAGTTTAATTTTAGAACATTTTCATCACTGTCTCGACAGTGTCCTTTGATGCACAGGAATTTTAAATGGTGATGAGGTGGGCAGATGGCTTAAAAGACACAAACAACCAAAACTCACCAAGGAAGAAATAGAAAACGTAACCGATCATTTATTTATCAAATGAACTGAATTTATAGTTCAAAATGTTCAGAAAAAGAAAACTTCAGGCCCAGAAGGTGTCACTGGCAAATTTAAAGGAATTCTACACAAGTTCTTCTAGAAAATAGAAGAGAAGGGAGCACTCCTTAATTCGTCTTAGGAGCTCAGAATTACCCTGACACCAAAATCAGATACAGGATAAGAAGAGAACAATTTCACACCAATATCATTCAGGAATAGAAAAGCAAAAGTCTTCGGCAAAGTATTAGCAAATAGAATCTAGGGCTGTCTAAAAACAGTATGACCACACAGGCTTTATGCTGGGAATGTACTAGCAGTCCAGTATTTTAATCAACCCAGGGCAAAACCACAGCGAGACACCACCTCACACCCACCAGGATGACCATAATCTTTTGAAAGAAAGAAAAGGAGTGTGGGAGAGGACGTGGAGAAGTTGGAACCCATGCTCACGTGAATATAAAATAACGCAGCTTACAGTGTCGGCAGTTCCTTAAAATGTTAAACACAGAGTTACCATTTGATTCTGTAATTCTCTCAGGTATATGAACAGGAGAAATGAGAACATACGTACACACGGAAACTCGCACATGGATGTTCCTAGGAGTTCCTAGGAGCCCAAAAGTGGAAACAACCCAAATGTCCATCGGTGGATGAATGCATAAACATCTGGCATGTCCACACAATGGAATATTACTCTGCCTTAAGAAGGAATGAAGTACTAATGCACAACAAGGATGAAAACACTAGGCTAAGACCAAGAAGCCAGACAGAAGAGCTCACATGTTGATTCTGTGTACACGAAGGGTCCAGGCAAATCCACGGAGACAGGAAGTAGATTCATGGAGGAAGAGAGGATGGGGAGTGACTGCTAATGCATATGACGTTTATTTAGGGGATGAAGAAAATGTTCCAGAATTCGATAGTGGTGATGGTTGCACAACCCTGCAAACATACTAAAAACCACTGAATTATACACTTAAAATGGTAAATTTTAAGGTGTGTGAATTATATCGCAGTTTTTAAAATCGTAATATTAGATATCAAGTGACGCTGAAAGCATCTGGCGAAAATTCAACATCCGTTCCTGGTTTGGTCTTTTTCTTTAGGATTTTCTTCATGTTTTTGACAGAGAACGATCGAGCGGGAGGGAGAGGGAGAAGCAGGCTCCCCGCTGAGCAGGGAGCCCAATGCAGGGCTTGATCCCAGGACCCTGGGATCATGACCTGAGCTGAAGGCAGACGCTGAACCATCCAGACGCCCCCATTCCTGGTGTAAAAAAAAAAAAAAAAAAAAAAGAATCTCAGCAAATCAAAAATACAAGGTAACGTCCTTAAATTGATTTAAAGGCTACAGAAAAACCCACAGCTAACATTATACTTAATGGTGAAAGAATGTGTGCTTTCTTCCTGAGATCAGGAAAAAGGCAAGGAGGTCCATCCAGCCTCACCGCTCCTAGTCACCATTGTTCTGGAAGTCCTAGTCATTGCAGGAAGACCAGGAAGTGAACAAGAAGTAAATGTGTACAGGGCACCTGGTTGGCTCAGTCGGTGGAGAATGTGACTCTTGATCTCGGGGGTTTGTAAGTTCGAACCCCATATTTGGTGTAGCAATTACTTAAAAAATCTTTTTAAAAAGTCAGTCAAGGGGGTGCCTGGGTGTCTCAGTCGGTTAAGCGTCTGCCTTCGGCTCAGGTCATGATCCCAGGGTCCCGGGGAAGAGCCTCGAATCGGGTTCCCTGCTCGGCAGCAAGCCTGCTTCTCCCTCTCCCACTCCCCCTGCTTGTGTTCCTTCTCTCACTTTGTCTCTCCCTGTCAAATAAATCTTTTAAAAAATAAAAACAAAAAAAATAAGTAAAACTTAAAAAAAAGATGCTTCAAATCACTAGTCACAGAGATATGCAAATTAAAGCTGTAATGAGATGCAACTCACACCTGTTAGAATGGCTAGCATTTTTAGAACTGACAATACCAAGCGTCGGTGACTATGTGAAGCAACTGGAACTCTCGCATACTGGTAGCAAGAATGCCAAATAACATGGTCACTCTGTATTCCCACAAAGATTTTTTTTTTAATTTATTTCTTTGACAGAGAGAGAGCAAGAGCAGGAACACAAGCAGGGGGAGTGGGAGAGGGAGAAGCAGGCTTCCCGCGGAGCGGGGAGCCCGATGTGGGGCTCGATCCCAGGACCCTGGGATCATGACCTGAGCTGAAGGCAGACGCTTAACGACTGAGCCACCCAGGCACCCCTCTTCCCACAAAGTTAAACATACACTTACCATATACTTCCCATGCAACGCTGCAATCCCACTGCTAGGTATTTACCCTAGAGAATCAAAAGTTGTGTTCACACACTCCCTGTAAGTACATGGATGTTTCTAAAAGCTCTATTCATAATTGCCAAAATCTGGTAACAACCCAACTTCCTTTTAACAAGAAAACGAAGACTGTAATTGGTACATGCAGTAACATGGATAAATCTCAAAAGAACTGTGCTGACTGAAAGAAGCCAGTCTCAAAAGATTACATACAGTATGACTTCCCTTTATACAACTTTCTAAAGACAATAGGGATGGAAATCAATAGGGGCCAGGGATGAAGGTGAAGCAAGGATCTGACTACAAGGGGCAGCAAGAGGAAGATTTTTGAGGATGACTGAACTGTTTTGTATCCTATTGTGGTGGTGGTTATATGAATCTAAATGTGTTAAAAACACATAGAGCTGGGGGAGCCTGGTTGGCTTCGTCGGTAGAGCATGTGATTCTTAATCTCAGGATCGTGAGTTTGAGCCCCACATTGGGGATAGAGTTTACTTTAAACAACAACAACGACGCATTGAGCTGTAAGCAAAAAAGAAGTCAATTTTACTCTAAAGTTTTTAAATAATAGTTTTTAAAAATCTAACCAGAGCAGATGGAAGCCAGAAGAAAATATTTGCAACATATAGAAAATATTTGCAAACAGTGTGACAAAGAATTCTATAATATATAAAGTGTTCCTACCAAAAAAGAGAGAGACTGTCAAATTGGATTTTTTTAAAAAATTTATATGCTGTTTATTTTTTTATTTTTTAAAGATTTTATTTATTTATTTGACAGAGGGAGACAGCGAGAGAAGGAACACAAGCAGGGGGAGCGGGAGAGGGAGAAGCAGGCTTCCCGCGGAGCAGGGAGCCCGATGCGGGGCTCGATCCCAGGACCCCGGGATCATGACCTGAGCCGAAGGCAGAGGCTTAACGACTGAGCCACCCAGGCGCCCCTTATATGCTGTTTATAAGAAACAAACTTGAAATTTAATGATAGAGTACGTTAAAAGTAAAAGGATGGAAAAAGACATGCCACACAAACTAATTTTTTTAAGCCGGCTTGGCTATATTTAGACTTGATTCACTTCGATTGATATCAAAGTAGTCTAAAGAACTGTGAAAATGAAAAAAAAAAAGAACCGTGACAATGATTAAGGATAAAGAGCAATTTAATAATAAAAGAGCCAACTAACCAAGAAGGCATAACTATCTAAAATGTGTGTGCACCTATGGGCGCCTGGGTTGGCACAGTAGGTTAAGTGACCGACTCTTGGTTTTGGCTCAAGTTGTGATCTCAGGGTCGTGAGATCAAGCCCCACAACCAGCTGCGCACCCCAAGACAGGCATCGAGTTCTGCGCCTCCACATCAGCCTCCGTGCTGAGCACAGAGTCTGCTTCGGGCTTCTCTCTCTCCCTCTGTCCCCCCACGCTTCAAATAAAATGTGTATGCATCTAAAGACCTTGCTTTGAAATACATGAAGCGAAAACTAGAACTAAGGGGAAAAATCAACATCGCACCCACTTTCCAGCCGTATGACGTAGTACCTTTGAATGGATCCTCCAGCCTAGTGAGGCCCGCAGCAGATTGTGAACCCAGCCAGTCTCGTGACTGCAACCTTAGGAGAGACCCAGAGCCAGAACTGTCCGGATAAGCCACTTCTGAATTCTAGGCCGGAAGAAACTGTGAGACAGAAACGTTTAATTACTATGTTCGGCCACAAAATTCTAGAGTCATTTGATACACAGCAATAGACAACTGA
The DNA here is from genome assembly GCF_003265705.2 of Callorhinus ursinus. Taxonomy (NCBI): domain Eukaryota; kingdom Metazoa; phylum Chordata; class Mammalia; order Carnivora; family Otariidae; genus Callorhinus; species Callorhinus ursinus. The sequence goes on from NW_027397117.1 coordinate 3,324,400, forward strand.
TAGAGCCACCAAAAAACCTGTCTGGTTCTTTGACCATGACTTGAGCTGAGAATTTAAAGCCCCAAGCTAATCCTTTTCTTTCCGAACGGTTTTCCTTAGCCATTTGTTTCCACACTACATTGGGTTATCGAACTAGGTTATCTAAACCACTGGGTAGATTATCCGGGCTCTTTATGGTCTCTTTATAACAGCAGATACCAGAATCCCATTTAAATTGGCAAGATGCTCTGTGTTCAAGGTCGAAAATCTAACCAAATCAATTTCAGAATCCCACTTTGAAGGTCCATTTCTCTTTCCTGCTAGTTTCCTTCTAACTTCTGACAAGGGGAGGCACTAAAGGGACCTTGCAAAATGGACAAAGAGGAGAAGGGACTTCCTTCCAGTTTTCCAGGGGTTGTCTGTATTTCTCCAATAGCAGCAACCACTTGGCTTCTGCCCCCAGCCGCTTGCAGGATGCACAGCCCAAGCTGCCCACAGCTCTCTCTTTAGTAGTCCGAGCACCAGCAGCAGGACACACCCCCTCCTCTGTAGTCTGGGCCCCAGTCGAGGGCTTCCTTTCCTTAGGGTTCTGAACACCACTTAGAGCTCTTAGCCCTGGTAAATTATAAGTTTTGGTTTCCCTTATCCTGACTGGTCCCTGATTGCTACAGTACTTGGTACCGGAGTGGAGTTGAAATATTTGCTGGATAATTTAATGAATAAAATAATGTGTAATTGAACTTGAGCAAGATCTAGGACTCCCAGCTGCCATCCTACCTTCAGGATGAAGGGCTGAATTATTCATTCAGTAATTACATGATTCAACGTTCACTCTCTGTCTACGCTAACCTCTCGACCACTCCATCAAACAAGTCCATCAGCCCCTTTCTACTTCCACTTCTTAGCACTGTAAATTTCAATAAGACTAAGTACTTCACAACCCTCTGTTCGAATAAGAAATCCAATAGATTGGGCACCTGGGTGGCTCAGTTGGTTAAGTGACTGCCTTCGGCTCAGGTCATGGTCCTGGAGTCCATGGATCGAGTCCCACATCGGGCTCCCTGCTCAGCAGGGGAGTCTGCTTCTCCCTCTGACCTCTTCCCTCTCGTGCTCTCTATCTCTCATTCTCTCTCTCTCAAATAAATAAATAAAATCTTTAAAAAAAAAGAAATCCAATAGATTTGGAGTTTTATTAATTTTTTGCAGGTGGGGAAAGGAAAAAAAGTGTCTATGATCCTGTCCTGACTTAACAAAAAGAACCTTTTGTATTTTTATATACATCAAAAGTACACACATCAAATTAACCATCATTACAAGGGCAACAAGTTATTAAATAACTAGAATGCTGACTTTTGGGGATTACTGGTTAGAGTTCACAGAATATAGCAAAACACCCTGAGGTCTGCATGTCTTAAAAGACTCATTCGAACAAACTGCACTTCTAGAAGAGGATTATACATTTGCGGACTCTCATGTCAGGCAGGAGTGCAGAAATGATACTTTTGTGAATGCTCTCAATCTACTACTTTATCAGAAACCACTTTTTTTTTAATTTTTTTATTGTTATGTTAATCACCATATATTACATCATTAGTTTTTGATGCAGTGTTCCATGATTCATTGTTTGTTCATAACACCCAGTGCTCCATGCAGAACGTGCCCTCCTCAATACCCATCACCAGGCTAACCCATCCCCCCACCCCCCTACCCTCTAGAACCCTCAGTTTGTTTTTCAGAGTCCATCATCTCTCATGGTTCGTCTCCCCCTCTGACATACTCCCCTTTTCTTCCTCTCCTGTTATCTTCTTCTTTTCCTTTTTTCTTATAATATGTTGCGTTATTTGTTTCAGAAGTACAGATCTGTGATTCAACAGTCTTGCACAATTCACAGCGCTCACCGTAGCACATACCCTCCCCAATGAAACCACTTTTTAACACTCCGTGTCTGCATTTGTGCAGCTGAAGGACAACAGCACATGTCTTATACCTAAGATTTTGTTCTAAGATTTATTTATTTATTTGAGAGAGAAAGGGAGCACGGGGAGGGGCAGAGGGAGAGGGAGAGAAATCCTCAAGCAGACTCCCTGCTGACCATGGAGCCCAAGGCAGGGCTCGATCCCAGGACCCCGATATCATGACCTGAGCTGAAATCAAGAGTTGGACGCTTAACCACCTGAGCCACCCAGGTGCCCCCAGATTTTCTTGATTAGCAGCATCTTCAAGCCTACTCCTTAAAATTCCATTAATTAGCACTGGGGAAAAAAAGACCTAATAAGCCTAAAATATAAAATATGGAGAACAAACTGCCAAGATAATTCTTAGGTAAAATTTACACACAGTGACATGCACAAATCTTAAGTGCCCAATTTGAAGAAGACATGTATAATAAATGTATACACCCCTGTAGCCACCATGTCAATCAAGATAGAGAACATTTCCATAGTTCCAGAAATTTCCCTTGGGGCTTTTCCTATCAAGCCCCACCATTACCACCCCAGAGGCAACCACTTATGATTTTTATCACCCTAGAACACATTTGCCAGTTCTTGAACTTCAAATAAATGAAAGCATACAGCATGTACTCTTTTATGTCTGGCCTCTTTTGTTCAACCTAATTCTTTCCAGGTGTACCCATGCTGTTGAGTCCATTTGTATTTTATTCTTTGCATTGCTTATTTGTATCCCATTGATTGAATATACTACTATTTGTTTCGGCATTCTTCTGTTAGTGGACATGGTGGTTGTTCCTGGGCTTTGGCTATTACACATTCATACACGAATCATTGTAAGGACATATGTTTTCATTTCTATTGAATAAATACCCAGGAGTTGAATTGCTGGGTCCTGTGGTTAAGTGTATGCTTCACTTTATAAGAAACTGCCAAAATGGCTGTAGCCTTGTTTACTTCCACCAGCAATGTCAGAGTTCTTATTTCTCTACATCGTCAATGGCAGTAGGTATCATCCGTCTTTCTAATTTTAGCCATTGGCATCTCATTGTGAATTTATTTATTTATTTTTTAAAGATTTTATTTTCTTTTTTGACAGAGAGAGACAGTGAGAGAGGGAACACAAGCAGGGGGAGCAGGAGAGGGAGAAGCAGGCTTCCTGCGGAGCAGGGAGCCCGATGCGGGGCTTGATCCCAGGACCCTGAGATCTTGACCTGAGCTGAAGGCAGACGCCCAGCAACTGAGCCACCCAGGCGCCCCTCACTGTGAATTTAATATGCATTGCTCCAGTGACCAATTATTTTAAGCATCATCTTCTTTGCTTATTTGCCACCTATATATTTCATTTGGCCAAGTACCTGTTCAAAAGTTTGCCATTTCCTGTTGGTTTTGTTCTTCATATTATTGAGTTGTAAGAGTTCTTTAGATATTCTAGGTTCGAGTCCTTAATCCATTTATTGAAAAGTTACCCTTTCCCTGCTTCTTATATTTTGAAGCTCTGTTAGTGGGTGCCTACAGATTTAGGATAGCTGTGTCTTCTTAATGAATCGACCTTTTATCATCATGAAATGTCCTTTATCTCTAATATTAATGTAGCCATTTCCACCTTTCTTGGGATTGGTGGTTACATGGTGTATCTTTCTGTGTGCTTTTACTTTCAACCTGTGTCTTTACATTTAAACTGCATCTCTTGCAAACAGCATATGATCTGCTCTTCTTTTGTTACCCAACTTTTCAAACTCTGCCTTTAGTAACATTTTATCCACTTACATTTGATATCTTTATTAATGTGATAGTTATTGCTTTTATTTTCTATTTGTCCATCTGATCTTCATTCCTGTGTTCTTTTTCTGCCTTTTTTGGATTAATTAAGTTCTTTGGCTTTTTTTTTACAATTGCATTTTATCTCCTTCTTTGGCTTTTTAGTTCTCCCTCTCTGTATGTTGTTGTCTTTTAAATACTTTTTTACTTTTAAAGAGAGAGAGAACACCTGCACATGAGCAGGGGGAGGGGCAGAGGGAGAGAGAGAATCCCAAGCAGGCTCCACACTCAGCATGGAGCCGATGCAGGGCTCGATCCCACGACCCCGAGATCATGACCTGAGTCAAAATCAAGAGTCAGATGCTCAGGGGCACCTGGGTGGCTCAGTCGTTAAGTGTCTGCCTTCAGCTCGGGTCATGATCCCAGGGTCCTGGGATCGAGCCCCACATCAGGCTCCCTGCTCAGCGGGAAGCCTGCTTCTCCCTCTCCCACTCCCCCTGCTTGTGTTCCCTCTCTCACTGTCTCTTTCTCTGTCAAATAAAAAAATAAAATAAAATAAAATAAAATAAAATAAAATAAAATAAAAAAATAAAATAAAATAAAATGAAATTAAAAAAGGATCTGAGTTTCCATCTGGTATCATTTCCCCTCTTATAAACAGCATATTACAATTTCATAATGCATATCTGCTAGAGACAAATTTCCTCTACTTTCACTGTAAAAGTCTTTATTTTACCTCATTTTTTTCTTTTTTTAGAGAGAGAAAGCATGCGCATGAGCGAAGGGTGAGGGAAAGGGAGCGAGAATTTTAAGCAGGTTCAACACCCAGTGTGGAGCCCAACTCGGGGCTGATCTCACGACCCTGAGATTATGACCTGAGCCAAAATCAAGAGTCAGACACTTAACCGACTGAGTCACCCAGGTGCCCCTTACCTTCATTTTTGAAAACTATTTCACTGGGCATAGAATTCTAGGCTGACAGGTTGTATTTTCAGCCTTTACACACGTCTTCCTATTGTCTTCTGGCTTCCACTATTTCTAATTAGGTGTTAGCCATTATTCTTATTGTTCTCTTGCATGTTCTTTTTCCTTTGTCTGTTTTTCAGATTTTCTCTTTACCTTTGGTTTTCAGCAGCTTAACTCTGGTTTGCTTAGGTGTGATTTTCTGTGTATTTATCCAGTTTGGGCTTCATGAAGGTTTTTAAATCAATGGATTAATGTTTTTCATCGAAGCTGGAAAATTTGGTTCACTTCCAGGATAGCCAAGAAAGCACTTAACAAACCTGACATTCCCACAGGTAACAACTGAAAACTCTAGACCAATATTTGTAAATAGCACAAAGGCACTGAAGGGTGAATAAAAGCAGGTTCTGAAGAGGAGTTAAAAAATTTAAGAGAAGACTGGTACAATGTGTCTCCCATATTTACAGCTTTTAGTCTGAGGTCAAGACAGTGTCATATAGTAAGTGCTCTATCCAATCTAAAATTAATCTTTCTGGCTTGAAGAACCCGAAGACAATATTTGGGACAAACACAGCTGGTGGAAAGTAAAGGAGCATCGTGAAAAAAAGAGATCCAGGGAAGTCCCAGATTCTGGCATAAGTTTGCCCAAATCTCTGACGGATCCCTACACCATGCACGCAAGGGCAGAGTCAAGGCAGATAAAAGAACTGAACTGATCGGACGCCTGGGTGGCTCAGTGGGTTAAGTGTCTGCCTTTGGCTCGGGTCATGATCTCAGGGTCCTGAGATGGAGCCCGGCATCGGGCTCCCTGCTCAGTGGGAAGCCTGCTTCTCCCTCTCCCACTCCCCCTGCTTGTGTTCCCTCTCTCACTGTCAAATAATAAATAAAAATCTTTTTTAAATTTTTTTTATTTATTTGAGAGAGAGCGAGCACAAGTGGGGGGAGGGGCAGAGGGAGAAGGAGAAGCAGACTCCCACTGAGTGCGGAGCCCAACGTGGGGCTTGATCCCAGGATCCTGAGATCATGACCTGAGCCAAAGTCAGACTGAGCCACCGAGGTGCCCCTGTAGACAATCTTTTAAATGGAAAAAAAACCCACTAATTTTCAAACAGTTTAGTATACTATTTCTATGGTTCACATACATATTAACTTCCTCTTTCATAGGAAACCCGACAAGTTGGTCGCTTACATGAAGCACATTATAATATAAAGGCAAAAGTTAATAGCCTTTCAGCAGGATACTGAGCACACAATTGCCAGTATCAGAAATGCTATTTAGCGGTTAATTACATGCACTGAACTATGAAACAAAATTCACGTACTGTGTTGTTTTCCAGATGGCACCTGGCCTTTGGTAATCAGAAATAAGGATTTCCCATAAATAAAAACCACGGCAGGGCATTTAGTGGTTAATTTAAGTCAACTGGTCTTTCCCGGCTGTGGCACCGTATTATTAAATGCATTAAGGACCTGGGATTTATGCTGGAATTGATTTAGAAGCCAAAGAATGCACAAGCCTCCTTTTAAAACGAAGGCTTTGTGGCCACAATTACTTCAAAGCGCAACTGCATTCAAATAATCTGACATATCATGCTTTAGCAATTACGGAAGTGTGATTTTTGACACATGGCAATTTTGTAAGTTAGGCAAATCTAAAATGCTAAAAGATGGGCACAACTGTTCCTCTGTTGGAGCTTAGAGTGCTGCAAAATGTAAGTAATGGTGGGGCGCCTGGATGGCTCAGTCGTTGAGCGTCTGCCTTCGGCTCGGGTTGTGATCCCAGGGTCCTGGGATCGAGCCCCACATCGGGCTCCCTGCTCTGCGGGAAGCCTGCTTCTCCCTCCCCCACTCCTCCTGCTTGTGTTCCCTCTCTCGCTGTGTCTCTCTCTGTCAAATAAATAAATGAAATCTTAAAAAAAAAAAAAGTAAGTAATGGTTTTCAGTGAACATAATCAGCCTCTAATATAGCATTCTAAATCGGAGAGACTCTGGAAATACAACTCTAAAGAAGGCAATTCCTTCTCCCAATTACAAAATTTTGGCAAATCCATACTTTTTTTTTTCAGTCCTTTGTAATCCAATAAAACTATGTTGCAATTGTTGGAATCACATATCACTTCAATGATCATTTCGACTACAAAAATAACCATTTAAGCATGAAATCCAATTGCTGTCCTTTCATCAGTTTAATCACAGAGCCAGTTGTTTTATACAAATTAGGTTGGTTTTTAAATTTATGTAATTTCCTTCTTTTAGACTGCATTGCACCTTGTTAGCTGCTGAGTTAACACAGCAGAGCAATTATGTATATATAAAATATGCTCCGTTTCCTGCCAACGTTGGCCCCAAACCACTCATGAAAGGCTTTAAAATTCTACTTTAAGAAGCTCAAACATGCCAATAACAGATTTTTTCAAACATTGGTAAGTCTTCCATAAATAGGGGAACCCTCAATGTAGATGATCACATATGTAGTTTGTTGTTTTTTTTGAACCAACATAATCTATTCCAATTCAAATATCATTGGCTTATTTTTCTTGCTTTTCTGTACTGCCTAGAGAATGTTCAACTGAAGTGGCAATGGCAAGCATGCTTTTCTTGTTCCTAATTTTAAAGGGGTGCTTTCAATATTTCTCTTTTGAAAATTATATTTATTGGGGCGCCTGGGTGGCTCAGTTGGTTAAGCGACTGCCTTCGGCTCAGGTCATGATCCTGGAGTCCCGGGATCGAGTCCCGCATCGGGCTCCCTGCTCGGCCGGGAGTCTGCTTCTCCCTCTGACCTTCCCCCCCTCATGTACTCTCTCTCTCATTCTCTCTAATAAATAAATAAAATCTTTAAAAAAAAAAGAAAATTATATTTATTAAAGTTTTTCAGTAGATACTCTATCAGGTTAAAGCAGTTCCCTTCTATTTATTATTTGCTAGGAGCTCATAGCATGGATAGATCTTGAAAAGTATGGCACATTTCTTGTTTCATCTATTGAGGTGCTCAGGTATGCTGTTTCTTTTTTAATTTTATTTTTAAGCAATCTCCACACCCATCGTGGGGCTCGAACTCACAAGCCAGAGATCAAGAGTCACTTGCTCTACCCACTGAGCCAGCCAGGGGTCCCTGGTGTTTCTTCTTTAAACTGATGATGTGAGGGGCGCCTGGGTGGCTCAGTTGGATGGGCATCTGCCTTCGGCTCGGGTGGTCCCGGGGTCCTGGGATCGAGCCCCGCATCGGGCTCCCTGCTCCGCAGGAAGCCTGCTTCTCCCTCTCCTCCCTGCTCGTGCTTTTTGTCACTATCTGTCTCTCTCTCTCAAATAAATAAATAAATAAAATCTTAAAAAAAAATTAGGAAAGAGAAAGTTGACAATTCGTTTAAAAAATTAAAAAACTGATGATGTGATGAATTAGATTGATATTTTTTCAATGTTAAAACCTTGCATTCTCTAAAAAAAACACAAACAAACCCTGCATTCTTGGAACAAGCCCAGTTTTGCTCTAACGGATTCACTTTTTAAAATATTTTTTAAAGATTTTATTTATTTATTTATCTATTTATTTGACAGAGAGCAAGAGAGCACAAGCAGGGGGAGAGGAAGAGGGAGATGGAGAAGCAGGCCTCCCGCTGAGCAGGGAGCCTGAAGCAGGGCTCGATCCCAGGACCCTGAGATCATGACCTGAGCCGAAGGCAGACACTTAACCCACTGAGCCACCCAGGAGCCCCTAACATATTCATTTTTATGCATGCAGTTGGATTCTGTTGGTGGAGATGTTTTTTATGATACCTTCACCCATAATTCGGAAGAAGATGGTCCTCTGCCTTTCTCCTGTGGTCCTGGCTTTGTTTTGCATTGAGTTATACTAACCTCATAGAATCCATGCATACTGTTCCTTTTCCTTTTTCTCTATTTTCTGAAAGCGTATGTATTACACTTTTGTGTAATTCCTCAAATGTTTAGCAGAAGTCATCCGTAAAGCTGTTGTGAGTGTTATCATTTTAGGAAGATTTAAAATGCCATTCAAGAACAAGACAGTGAACTAGAAGCAGTCCCTCTCTTTAAAGTGGATTTCCATCTCCCACTGGAAAGGACAGATGGGGGGGCAGGGCACTTGGGTGGCTCAGTCGGTTAAGCATCTAACTCTTGGTTTCGGCTCAGGTCATGATCTCCAGGTCCTGGGATTAAGCCTCGCATATGGGGCTCCGCGCTCAGCGCCAAGTCTGCTTCAAATTCTCTCTCCCTCTCCTTCTCCCTCCACCACTCCCCCTGCTCACACTCTCTCTCTCTCTCTCTCTCAAAATAACTAAATAAAATCTTAAAAAAAAAGACACATGGGTAAATAGTCAACAGCTCTGGTGGAATGAGCCCAGAGGACCACAGCACATAAAGGAGGAACCCCTAACCCAGATTCAGCAGTGGAAATACCTAAAAGAAACCTAAAAGGAGTGTAGATGAAATAAAAGGGGGAGGTGGTCCTATAGAGAGTGGCAAAGACCTAAATACAAAAGAACAGGACTCATCCTCTGAAGCAGGGGTCATTTTGTCTGGCAGAAGAGAGGAGACAACAGAGAAGTCTGCATCCTAAAACACTTGGCGAGTAAGGAACTGAGCGTGCCGAGAGCAATGAGGAGCCCTTGAACTGAAGGGTTTTGAGCAGGGCGATGACATAAGCAAATGTGCCAGTTACTAAAACCGCTCTGACTACTAAGTGGAGAATGTGTTGGGAACTGGCCAAGAGTGAAACTTCAGGCAGGGAAATCAAGTAGGAGACTTTTACGATAATCCATGAGAAACGCAGTGGTGACTTAAGCCAAGATGGTGGCAGTAGGCAGCAGGATAAAGAGAAATATAGCATACCTTTTATTACTTTGTTGTTGCTGTGTTAACCTAGTCAAATATTACATGTAATAATAGATCTTTGGGCATTTATCGTTAAAGGTAGATATTGAATTAAAAAAAAAAAAACCACATGGGGCACCTGGTTGGCTCGGTCAGAAGAGCATGTGACTCTTGCTCTTGGGGTTGTGAGTTTGAGCCCCACGTTGGGTGTAATGATTACTAAAGAAAAAAATAAGCTTCTTAAATAAAAAAAAATTGCAATGAAATACCACTTCATCCCCACACTAGAATGGTTATAATTCAAAAGACAGGCAATAAAAAGCACTGGTGAGGTTGTAAAGACAAACCCTTCATACACTGATGGCTGGAATGCTAAATGATGCAGCTACCTTGGAAAGAATCTGGGAGCTCCTCAGAATGAACTGAAAACATGTCTACACAAAATCTTTTTTTTTTTTTTAAGACTTTATTTGAGAGACAGAGTGAACTAGAGAGAGTGCACATGAGGGGGCAGAGGGAGGGGGAGAAGCAGGCTCCCCGATGAGCAGGGAGCCTGATGAGGGGTTCGATCCCGAGACCCCGAGATCCCGACCTGAGCCAAAGGCAGATGCTTAACCGAGTGAGTCACCCAGGGGCCCCTCTACACAAAATCTTGTATGCAAATGTTCATGGCACGATTATTCATAATAGCCAAAAAGTGGAAATAACCCAGCTATGCCATCAACCGGTGAAGAGATAAACAGGTGGTATACCCATACAAATGGACTATTATTTGACAACGTAACAAGTGACCACACACTGGGGTGGCTGAAAACAACAGAAATTTTTTTCTCTCACAGTTCTGAAAAACCAAAATCAGTATCTCTTTTCTGATATTCTGTACTTGATGAGTATTTCCTTTAATTCTTTATAAACACGTGTTCCTTTAGTTCTTTGAACATATTTGTAATAGCTGATTGAAAGTCCTTGTCTACTAAGTCCAGCGTCTGGGCCCCCTCTGACAGTTTCTAGTTACTGCTTTTCTCCTGTGTTTGGGCTACTCTCCTGTTTCTCTGCATGTCATGCACACCAGAGTTGGTGTATCAGCTCCGCCATGTATTAGCTGTGTGACCTAGAGCAAGTTACTTTACCTCTCTGAGCCTTTTTCCCAAATGAGAGCTAGAAACTCCTCTGTGGGAAGGATTAAATGAGATCTGTCTTGGGGTGCCTGGGTGGCTCAGTCAGTTGAGCGTCCAACTCCTGATTATACGCTGGAGCTTCCCAAGTTCCCCCATGGCTATCTTGTGCCCCAGATCTCCTCAAAATTGCAGCGAGTCACTTGCTTGCCCCAAACGGCATTGAAGCCTTAGGCGGCCATGACATTGGCCTTCCTCCATTTGTTTGCCACTAATTGATATTATTTTCAAACACTGCCTCTCACCATGAGTTTTTTTTGCAGAGCTCCAAATCAGGTCAGCTCCTCCAGCAGCCGGAAGGCTGCCAGTTTTCAATGGCCACCATGTCCTGGCCTTTGGGGGTGGGGGGTGGGTAACGGGAGCCACCTGGAGATAAAATGTCAGAGACGCCACCATTACTAATGAGGCTGTCGAATTTTTGTTGAATAAATGCCTTTCAATTTGCTGTCTGCCTTTGGTTAACTTCCAGGGTACTGAAATGTTTGTTTTTGATAATTTTGCCAGTTTTTACCATTGCTTTTTTGAGCCAAGACCTTCACCAAGGTCTTGCCTGGGTCACTTGCCCTCCTTGTTCCTCATTCCTTCTTACAACACTCTAAACACAAGGTTCTTCGTCCTCAAGCATCGTTAACAACTCTTCCAGAAAGGATCTGAGAGAAAATCTTTTTTTAAACATTTTTCTGCATATTTCTACTGCAGAAATCTACACGGACCTAATCTTTCATTATGTTCAGGATTCACAGTGTTTCCTCACTTCTTGAGAAATCAGGACTCAACAATTCCAGAAAACTCTTAAGTCATTCTATCTTCAAATATTACCTCTACCTCGTCCTCTGAATCATACTCTTTCTGGAAACTCTATTAGACGCTGAATATTCTGATCCTATTGTCTGTGTCTCCTAACTTCTTTTTCATATTTCTTTCATCATTTCAGCTCTCTGTACTCCTTGAAATTTCTTATCACAGTTCACTCATCCTCTCTTCCACGGTGTTCAGGCTGCTATTCAATCCACGTGTTGAAGGTGTCACTGTGATCTTTGTTTCAGTGACTACATTTTTCATTTTTATTTATTATTTTTTAAAGGTTTATTTATTTATTTATTTGAGAGAGAGAGAGAGAGAGAGACAGCAAGAGAGGGAACACAAGCAGGAGGAGTGGGAGAGGGAGAAGCAGGCTTCCCGCCGAGCAAGGAGCCTGATGCGGGGCTCGATCCCAGGACCCTGGGATCACGACCCGAGCTGAAGGCAGATGCTTAATGACTGAGCCACCCAGGCGCCCCTACATTTTTCATTTTTAGAAACTCTGGTTGTCAAATCCAGGGGGGTTTAAGGTGTTTGTTTTCTTAGGATTTGGATTTCTTATTTTATGTCTTTAATCATAATCAACATATTGAACTTTATGTTCCCTTTCATATTGTTGTTGTATAATCTCAAGATGGGGGCCGGGGGGGGCGGCTCTGATTGTCCTAATTGTTGTGCCTCTGAGTCACGAGGGAAATTATCTCCTCAAGGCGCTGACATTTTTTTAAATTTTTTTATTTAAAATCAATTAACATATAGTGTATTATTAGTTTCAGAGGTAGAGGTCAGTGACTCATCAGTTGCGTATAACACCCAGTGCTCCTCACATCAAGTGCCCTCCTTAATGCCCATCACCCACTTACCCCATCACCCCGCCCACCTCCCCTCCAGCAACCCTTAGTTTGTTTCCTAGAACTAAGAGTCTCTTACGGTTTGTCTCCCTCTCTGATTTCATATTATTTTGACATTTTTAGACTATAAACTCATCATTTGTTTTTCATTTTATTTGGAGAATCACTTACAGTCTAGGGGCACACATTCAGGGCCCCCATCACGCCCCATCCTTACTTTTTTTTTTTCTTCTTCAGGAGTATATTTCTGTTGATTTCTTGGCTTGCAAGAGACTGAACCATTCCTGTGGAGTGATCTGGAATCCCGCACATGTGAAACCAGGTCAAGGGTTTTGAATTCCCACACCGAGGTGGACAAGCTTGCTTGTCACCCCCCACCCCGACACACTGTCTCTACTTAGGCCTTTCACTGACAGTGGCTTTTCAAGACTCAACTCAACAGGGCTCTTGGGTACAATGTCCATTTTGGGGGGGCTCGATGTCATGACCCTGAGATCAAGACCTGAGCTGAGATCATGAGTCAGATGCTCAACCAACTGAACCACCCGAGAGCCCCTACAATTTCCATTTTAGGTGGGTCCAGGCTGCCATATTTAGCCAAAAAAAAATGTATTTACGTATATGTGTGTTTATGCATGTAATGCATATATCTGTCTGTATACACACACACAAATGGGCATCCTGTGGTATCCTGTACTTTTCTCGCAACCCTAGTACGGGGTCTCATCTCCCGTCACTCCTGGCTAATGACCTTCATTGACATCTAAGGGAATTACCAACATTATCAACTCATTGGCTATCATCTACCGTGTTTAGTCCCCTCTTTGTTCCTAGACTCCTGGGATTTCTCTGTCATGGGAGCTCAGCTGTGCATTTAAAATAAATTTTAAAATTTTATGGAAACATTTCAAAGAATTTCACTAGCAGAGTTCTCTGGTTATCTTAGCCTGCCAAATCAGAGACATATGGGGAGGTTTTGCAAGAGAACAAGCTTCATAGCCCCTCTTGTCCTGCCAAAATTCTGATACAGCCTGCTAGGGAGTATGCCAAAATCTGGGTGGAGCTGGGGCCAGAATTAGGGTGGGGGTGGGGATCATTTCTGTGTAATTTTAAAGCAACACACAATTTGATTCCTGATTCAATTCCTAGTGTCTTAGATTTTTGTATCCCCAACACCCAATGCAGTTTAATGGCCCACAGGAGATACTGGATAAATGTATGTTGAATGAATGAATGTCCGACACTTCGGCCGACACGTTGTGGTCAGCAAAATGCCCATTGTTCAGGTCTGATATGCGATCAAACCAGGTAGCACCTGACAGCCCAGCACATAGTAACTGCTCAATAAAAGGCCATTTTCCCTTCCTCTAAAACAGGAAGGAGTTGCTCCCCAAGGCCCCATGGGCTGGGCAGGCTGGGGTCAGACTAATCCCGGGGTGTGGACAGCCTGCATTCAGTCTTGGTCCACGTCTCTGACCATCTTGATGGAGCTCAAGTGGGAATCATGTGGGTTGGCCTAGATTCCATTCTGTGGATTTGGACCTGCAAGTGCCTGATGAATGGGCCAGTCGGCCTGGAGGACCTGGAGGACGAGATGCCTAGGTGGTGCCCCAGGGATCTGGATTAGGCCCCACCTGTTTATCTGTTGAGGGTGTGGCACAGAATTGAGAAGGATTAGGAACACCTTGAGTGACAGTCAGGACCCCAGGGCCTCCTTTGCCCCTTAAAGCCTTGGCTTGCTTTCTCCACTCCCTCCCACCTCCTCCATTCTGTCCTCAGACTCTCAGACTCTTTCCTGACTCTAAGACTCTCCCTGGAGGGCTCCTCCTCCGGGAGCCCTCCCCGGGGCCTCAGGCTCGCTCTCCAGGTCTCTAGCCCAGACACCAACTTCCCCTTCCCCCAGCATCCTGCCCTCCTCCTGTGACTCTGCCTCTGGAGTGTCCTCCCCGCCCAGCAGTGGCCCACGCTGGACACTTGGGAGTCGCCCTGGACTCCGCCCTCCCCTTCCTGAATCTGCTTAGTCACCAGGTCTCCTAGATGGAGTCCACCTCTGGGTGCCTCTAGTCAGGCCTCCCCATCGTCACCTGAGGTTGGACCCAGCACCCCCCCTTGGACTGTCACACCTCCTCACTCCCCCAGGGATGGTGGCCCCAGAACCTGACCAGGGCTTTGTCTGCTTCCAACAGGGTTTTGTTTTGCTTCTACTTTTAAATGCGCCTACGCTATAAACTAGAGGATTCTCATACAAAGAAAGAATTCTGGATACTCTTGAGAAGTTCTCTGGACCCACATGCATTTTACCCCCTTGGAGGGACTATCAGCTGTCCCCAAGTAGCAGCCGTTCCCTTCAGAGGGGACTCCTATCTCCCCTGATGATCACAGACCCCCCCCCCCAGGCTGCCTTGCCCCTCAAGGCACTTAGACTAAGGCTCCTTTCTCCTGCCCACCGGCACCGTCACTGCTCCCACTGACATGCCAACATTGTCCCAGGTTGTCCCAGCGGTTTGGTGGCTTGCTTAAGCCCCTGCAGATAAAATCAGCCTCCTTAACCTGGCACTCAAGGCCCTTCCTCATTCCACCCAGGCCCCCTCTCAGCCTCATCCCAGTGCTTCTGAAACCCTCCCAGATCCTGGAAATCCCATGCCCACCCTACTGTCCCAGGGCCATTCTGATTATCACCTGGGCTTTTGGTTCTGCTTAGTTTACAAATGACTGTACACAAAAGTTAATACACAGGATAAAATGCTGTGCCAATGGGCTGTTGTTGAGATTTCCCCCAAACTTTGTATCATGATAAATTTCAAATATTAAGAGAAGTTGAAATAATGAGTTTATGAGCCCCTTAGGCCCACCATCTATATTCAATGATTGGTGACATTTGCCTGGGTGTATATAGGCTTGGTTGGTTGGTTGGTTGGTTTTGCTGAGCCAGTCGAAATTAATTCCCAAAGATTGTAATATTTCACTTCTTGAACACACTGAATACTTCAACATGCATGACCCAAAACTACGTCCTCTTCAAAACCACAATCCCGGGGCACCTGGGTGGCTCAGTCAGTTAAGCATCTGCCTTCGGCTCAGGTCATGAGCCCAGGGTCCTGGGATCAAGCCCCGCATTGGGCTTCCTGCTGTGCGGGAAGCCTGCTTCTCCCTCTCCTTCTGCCCCTCGCTCTCCCTGCTTGTGCTCTCTCTGTCAAATAAATAAATAAAATCTTCAGAAACAAAAACAACAACAACAAAAAAACCACAACCCCAGGGCACCTAGCTGGCTCAGTCAGTAGAGCATGTAACTCTTGATCTTGGGGTCGTGAGTTCAAGCCCCACGTTGGGTGTAGAGATTACTTTAAAAAATAAAATAAAATCTTAAAAAACAAAACAAAACTACAATTCCATTATCAGACTCAAGAGAACTAACAGTAACTCCCAGTATTATCATCTGATATCTAGTCCCTAGTTAAGTTTCCCCAATCGTTTCAGAAAAGTATTTTATAGTTGTTTTGTTTTGTTGGTCACATAAGGAACCAGTCAAAGCTCTGGGGCTACTTTGCCTGCTGGGGTTTTTAATTCTCTGTTAACTCTGAAACATGGCCCCCATCAATCCTTTTCTTTTTTTTTTTAAGATTTTATTTATTTGTCAGAGAGAGAGAGCACAAGCAGGGGGAGCAGCAGACAGAGGGAGAAGCAGGCTCCCCGCTATTCCATCTTCCGTCTCTGTTGGAACACCTCCAGTGACGGGGCTCTCACTACCTCATATGGCAGTGCCTCCATTGTCAGACGGCTGTGGTCACTGTCCGGTCGCCCCTCCTCTCATATCTTTCAGCTATTACCCAAGTCCAATCCTCTCGGCATGCCTCTCTGCAGCCACGGGAGCCTTCCCTTCTCCTGGCTAAAAGTCCCCAAGTCTTCCTCATTTTACATATACGACGCAGTCTCCAGACCTCTCCCCACACTGGGAACGAGCGGCATTTTATTTCCCTACCTCTAAAACTGCACTGCTCAGGCCCGATACGCCTCTCCGACCAGTCAGAAGCATGCACTTGCCCTGACGTGGCCTTTTGTGGATTTTAGCGATGGAAACCAACTCAAACTGGCTTAAGAAAAACGAAGCAAAGCACAAATCAAATCCAGTGGCTCACCAAGCAGTTCCAGCTGAGCAACCGCAGCAAGGGAGGGTTTGCCTCCTGCAAACGGGCGTCGATTGCGAGGAAGGCGACTGATTGACCTGCTGGGTCATGTGCGCGCCATCTGGACCGATCGCCATCCCCAAGAAGCTGGGGACCATGCCTGTGCAGGCGTGGATGCTCTGTCCTCGCTGACGGGGGGCAGATGGGTGTGTGCACGAGAAACTGCAACGCTGGTAGAGCAGAGCCAGTGGATGTCTGTTGACATTACCTTAAAGATGGGTGGCATTTGCTTCCCCACCTCTCAGAACGACTTTTCCAGCTAGGTACAAATTCCACATCAGCTCAGTTTAAAAAAGCCACGCGCCTCACTTATCCAGAAGTAATGCTACAAGCTTTTCAAAAATTCATTTCTTCAGCAAGCATGAGCGGCCCAGCCATTTGCCTGTGCTTCGGGGGGATAAATGGGCTAGAAATGGACCCCATGGGGCCCTCAGACCGGACGACCCACAGCACAGTTGGGGAGGCAGACATGCCAACAGACCATGCTGTGAGGGGCTCCCCGGAGGAAGCAGCATGTGCAGGGAGCGCAGAAAAGAGGTAGCGGGTTGTCTGGTGGGTTTGTGGGAGCAACGGGGACACAGAGGGAGGGGCGTTCTGGGAAGCGGGAACAGAATAGGCAAAGGCACAGAGGTGAGCAAGGACTTGGGAGTGCCTGGCACCAGAGAAGGACTCAGTGTGGGGGACAGACTGGGGATGGGGATGGGGCTGGTCAGGTAAGACCAGACGGTGACTTCCAACCAAGCACAGTGACACCTGCGGCCCCAGGGTCACCAAGCTCCCCCAGCTTTTACGACACAACTAGCCATCCAGCACCTGGGCCAGGAGACTCAGGAAGCTCAGTGTCTCCCCCGCCAAGTGCCGCTGAGGTCTCCGGGGGAGGGCTTCCAATTAGCAATAATCACCCCTCAGATAAACCTCATTGGCGGCGACACTGCCTCCGCCCAGAGCTCCAGGGAGGGGTTCCATCCCAACCTCGTGACTTGTCACCACTGCTTCAGATGATCTTCCAGCTCTCCCCATTTTTTCTGGCTCTCTGATCCTCTTCACCCCCCCACAATGTGGACCTTCCCTTTCTTCCCGAGGCTTGAGCTGTCAGAGCAGAATCCCGGGGCCAAAAAGAAAAGCCAGAAGTGCATACGGAGGGTCTCCCCCTGGCATGGATCCCCACCCATCATCCCATACCTTTCAGGACCCTACCCCTCAACAGCCTGCCACCTCTCCCTTCCCTTTGGCGTCAGCTCTTTGCTAGAAAAACAAATTTAGGATAAAAAACAAGTTCAGCGGTGCTCCGAGTGGGGCAGCTTTTGCAGGAGTCTGCCCCATGCTGTGTGTACCACCCCTATGCTTGCTCTTCTGTGCGTTCGGAAACCTCTGAGCCAGTCCCAAGAGGAACAAAAGCAAAATTCATCCCTGCGCCCCTGGATATGGCAACCGTCCATCTTTCAAGTAATCGTCCAACCCCTACTTGCCGAGGAGTGGACGGTGTTCCCTGCACAGCTTTCTCCATTCGGTTCTATATCCGGCTCTTGTAGGGACGCGGCGAGAGCATCCATGTCCTTCCCTGGCCTGGTGCCCAGAAATGTGCTGCCCTTGAATCGAAATCTTCCTTGATCAGACAGTCAGAATATTCTTGGAAAGGAGAAGTTGGCACCTGATTTCCAAGCTGCCGGTTTCTGCGGGCCTCCCCCTCTCCCACCTCCCTCCCCTCGAGCCTTGCTGGGTCTCCCTGATGCAAATGCAAGGGAGTTGCATTTCCAAGGGTAGGCCAGAGAAAGTGGGAACATCCCAGGCGGAAACATCTGCACTGAGCCACGTCACTTTCGTGTAAGGCGGTGGCAAGAGCCGGGGCTACAGTTTGTGATGCCCGTGCTGCCCAGGACCAAGCTCCAGCTCCCACCCTGTGCCCTTGGGAAGCTCGTGGGGGGGAGTTTCACAGTAGTGCTCTGGTCCACTCTTCTATCAGGGGCTCACAGACCCCCATTAAGGCTCCATTATTCTCCCGCTTACTGCCCCGGAGCCTTGTCTGCAGATGGCTGTGGTTTGCCCAAGCATCAACGCCTTCCGGTGCCCAGAGAGCCTGCAGAAAATGGACAAGATCAGCCCTGCCCTCAAGGCACTTGCTGACTGTCCGCAGGTCAAAAGAAATCCTGAGGCTCTTCTTGAGCAAGGGTGTTCCTGGTGGTGAGGGACAGCAGTTGCCCTGGGAAAGGGGAACTGGGTGGTCTGGAATCCAGGGTGTGAGGGAGACAAACCTCGCTGTCTACTCATGGATAAGGTCTGAATCCTGTCCGTTGTGCACACCAAGTATGCTTTCATAAACGCTTTATATATACGTGAACACGTACACATCTATACATACACTTACCTGTCAGAAAAGTATACATGTCAGGAGTGTTTGGGGAGTACAGAAATTGGGCTTTCTGGGGGAGGTGACATTTGAGATTGGTTTTGAAAGTGAACGAGGGGCGCCTACGTGGCTCAGTCAGTTAAGCAGCTGCCTTCGGCTCAGGTCATGATCCCAGGGTCCTTGGATCGAGCCCTGCATTGGGCTCCCTGCTCCACAGGGCGTCTGCTTCTCTCCCTCTGCCTCTCCCCCTGCTCCTGCTCTGTCTTGCTTGCTCTCTCTCAAATAAAAAAATAACATCTTGAAAAAGAAAGAAGAAAAGAAAGGAAGAAAGAAAGAAAATGCGCCCATCAAGAAGCGGGGGAGGGTGACAGAGGGACAGCTCGGAAGGAGGAAGGGCATGGGTAACCAGACAACCAGGCAGGAAAAAGTGGGATGTGTCTGGGGGACCCTGCGCTGTGTAAGGCTGTCACCGAGGCTCCCCAGGGAGCTAGAGCTCCTCGGGTGGGCAGCCCTGCCAGAGGAGGAGCCCTGCAGGGAAAGCCTGAGGGTCAGAAAGGGCTGTAAACAGAATGGGGGGGGGGGGAGAGGATGAAGAAAGCAAGCCAAGGCTTTAAGGGGCAAAGGAGGCCCTGGGGTCCTGACTGTCACTCAAGGTGTTCCTAATCCTCAATTCTGTGCCACACCCTCAACAGATAAACAGGTGGGGCCTAATCCAGATCCCTGGGGCACCACCTAGGCGTCTCGTCCTCCAGGCCGACTGGCCCATTCATCAGGCACTTGCAGGTCCAAATCCACAGAATTTCGGAATCTAGGCCAACCCACATGATTCCCACTTGAGCTCCATCAAGATGGTCAGAGACGTGGACCAAGACTGAATGCAGGCTGTCCACACCCCGGGATTAGTCTGACCCCAGCCTGCCCAGCCCATGGGGCCTTGGGGAGCAACTCTCTCCTTTCTAAGGCTGCGCTGCCCAATATGGGAGCCACTAGCTACCCGTCACTATTTATATTTCAGTGTCCATTAATGAAAATTAAAAATCAGCTCCACAGCCACATTATTACCTTTCAAGTGCTGGACAGCTCAGTGAATAGCCCCTGAGGTGTTTCTGATTTTGCACACCAAAGTGACCTGAAATTTTTCTCATCACAAATTCTTTCAAATGGTCAGTGAAACAAATTATTTCAAATGCACAGCTGCATTCGCACAAAAGAAAGAGAAATCCCCAGATGCCAGAAACAAGAGGGCCCTGTCCCCCACAGATGACAGCTAACAAGCTCACCCTGCTTCTGCCCTGCGCTGAGGAAGGGGTGAGCAGCAGGGGTTGGGCTTAGAGCCCAGGTGGGGACAGAAGACAGCCGTGGGGCACACCCACGTCCAGAGGGGGTCCTGAGATCTCTGAGAAGTGAATTGGGGACCGTGAGAAAATCTATAGGGAGGTAACAAGCACACTTTTTCTGTTTCAGCCTGAGAATCCAAAACTCCCAACCCAGCATCACGTGATTTGAGATGTCAATTTACCGGACTGGGACAGTCCAGAAACTCCCAGGCCAAACACTGACATAAATACTGAGCCCAGTGTGATGGTTCTCCTGGGGCATAAGCAAAGGGGAAAAGCTCGGAAGCCATAACTCCATTCTATCCAGGCTGCAACAGATTCTAGTGGAGGAAAGGATCATTAAGAACCAGCCACCCTAAGGATGAGCTCACATTAAGAAATGTCAAAATCCCTGGGGGGACAACGCCCTAGGATTGAAACTCAGAGAACACAACAAACAGAAGATGAGAAGCCTAAAATCTCCTGAACACACAACGATCTGAAAGACAACATCAAATGAGGCCTAAAAAGGACTATAAAAAGTGTGAGCCTTTAGAGGGAAGAAGAAACTGGGAGTGGGCACTGGGGTGGCTTCTGTGGGTTCTGCAATGTTCTGAGTCCTGACCCTGGCATTGATTCCAAGGGTTTGTTCACTTTTGTAAATTTAGTGAGGGGTACACCTGTAATTTGCATACTTCTCCGGATGTACTTATAATTCACTTAAAATGATTTAAGGGGTGCCTGGGTGGCTCAGTCTGTTAAACATCTGACTCTTGATTTCGGCTCAGGTCATGATCTCAGGGTGATGGGATCGAGACCCACAACGGGCTCCACGCTCAGCAGGGAGTCCCTTCAGATTCTCTCTCCCTCTGCCCCTTGCCCCACTTGGTGTCTCTCTCTCTCTCTCTCCTCTCACCCTAAAATAGATAAATTAAAAAAAAAATTTTTTTTAATGATTTAACAAATGATTAAAGGAAAAATGTTAGGAATCAGAACTCCAAAGAATAAGACATCATAGGGGGGCAGATGTGTGGAAGAACCAAGTAGAACTTTTAAAAATGAAACATGCACTCCATGAAACAAACTTTTTTTTTTTTTTGAGAGAGAGCGTAAGAGAGCGAGCGGGGAGGAGGGGGAGAGGGAGAGGAGAGAGAGAATATTAAGCAGGCTCCACGCTCAGCACAGAGCCTGATACAGGGCTCGATCTCACAATGCTGAGATCAAAATCAAGAGTCGAAATAAAGGGCGCCTGGGTGGCTCAGTTGGTTAAGCGACTGCCTTCGGCTCAGGTCATGATCCTGGAGTCCCGGGATCGAGTCCTGCATCGGGCTCCCTGCTCGGCGGGGAGTCTGCTTCTCCCTCTGACCCTCTTCCCTCTTGTGCTCTCTGTCTCTCATTCTCTCTCTCAAATAAATAAATAAAATCTTTGGAAAAAAAAAAGAGTCAAAATAAAGAGTCAGATGCTTAACTGACTGAGCCACCCAGATGCCTCGAAACAAACTTTAAAAAAGGAAATGAGTTATATAGCAGGTTAAAATAGCTAAAATCAAAACTAGCCAGCTGGGACACATGTCTGTGGAACAGATTCTCTATGCCCAGAACGCACATAGAGCTAAAATGAGGGGAAGTTAGAAGGCATTGAAGAGAGAATAACAGAAGTGAACACAGGTCTAGGAGGATCCTCTAAGGAGAAAGAACAGGAGACCGGCAATATTTAAAGACATAATGATGACTATATTTTCAGAACTGTCAGAAGACGCAAGTTCAAAGATTCAAGAAGCACAAACCTGACCCATACTTAGAAATGGTAAGTCTTCATTTAGAAACCATCACAGTGAATGTGCAAAACAAAAGCAAAAACAAACAACAAAAAAAGTTTAAAGCTACCAGAGGGGAAAAAATGCTGATTATCTAACCATAATGATGAGGGAGCAGAAGGCAAGCTGAGGACAAATCACAGCTGGCACCCCACAACCACCCTCCAGCCCCCCAGCCCCTCCAGCCCCAACTCCTGGGTGGGATATGTGTGACATTCCTCCAGGAAACTCCCGACTGTCTTTTTTTAATTCATTTGAGAGAGAGAGAGAGAGACAGAGAGACAGAGAGAGCACAAGCAGGGGGAGAGGCAAAGGGAGAGGGAGAGGGAGAGGGAGAAGCTGACCCCCCATTAAGGTGGAGCTCGATCCCAGGATTTAGACATCATGACCTGAGCCATCCAGGGGACCCTCCAGGCTGTCTTAATGTTAATGCTTTGTTAGAGGGAAAAACAACCTTAGCTTGACAATAGCAAGGCCTCTAGTGTCCTCAGAGTCTTTTTTTTTTATAATTTTTTATTGTTATGTTAATCACCATACATTACATCATTAGTTTTGGATGTAGTGTTCCATGATTCATCGTTTGTGCATAACACCCAGTGCTCACGCAGAACGTGCCCTCTTTAATACCCATCACCAGGCCAACCCATCCCCCCACCCTCCCCTCTAGAACCCTCAGTTTGTTTTTCAGAGTCCATCGTCTCTCATGGTTCGTTTCCTCAGAGTCTTCTTTAGCAAATGAAAGTCCTTTTGGGCACCTCCCTTTTTCCTTACCTCCCCCAACTCCCAAGTATATAATCAGCCATTACTCACAACCCCAGGGTGGCAGCTTTTTCTGCCCGCAGGTCTTTATTTTTTTTTTTTAACTTTTTGTTTTTTAAGATTTTATTTATTTATTTGACAGAGAGAGACACAGCGAGAGAAGGAACACAAGCAGGGAGAGTGGGAGAGGGAGAAGCAAGCAGGCTTCCCACCGAGCACGGAGCCCGATGTGGGGCTCGATCCCAGGACCCTGGGATCATGACCTGAGCCGAAGGCAGACGCTTAATGACTGAGCCACCCAGGCGCCCCTGCCCACGGGTCTTTAATAAAATCACTTTTTTGGGGCACCTGAGTGGCTCAGTTGGTTAAGCGACTGGCCTTCGGCTCAGGTCATGATCCTGGAGTCCCGGGATCGAGTCCCGCATCGGGCTCCCTGCTCAGCAGGGAGTCTGCTTCTCCCTCAGACACTCCCCCCTCTCATGTTCTCTCTCTATCTCATTCTCTCTCTCAAATAAATAAAATCTTAAAAAAAGAAATCACTTTTTTGCACCAAAGATGTCTCAAGAATTCTTTCTTGGCCATTGGCTTGGGACCTCACCAATATTCCAAAACTACATCAGTAAGACTGACAGCAGAGGGGTGCCTCCTGGCTGGCTCAGTCAGAGGAGCGGGCGACTCTTGATCTCGGGGTCATGAGTTTGAGGTAACTTAAAAAATAAAAAGAGTTCTAGGGTCCTTATCTTGTTTGCAATTAATTTTTGGCTTTGTTGAATCAAAAATGCATGCTGGATACTGAATGACAATTTCTAAAATATTTTAAATAGAATTATTATAAGAAAGGTTGGGGGAAGGAATAAAAGGTATTGACCAATTTAATACAATGACATAAATAATTCAAATACCTCAGTAATCACAATAAATACAAATGGACTAACCTGCCAATTAAAGGGTTCTATGATTGTATGCTATAATAATATTTAACCATCTGCTATTCGCAAGAAGCTCACCTAAAAATACAAAGATTCAGAAAGGCTAAACGTAAGGAAATGAGGGAAAAACATGCAAGGCAAAAGAAAGCTGGTGTGCAGGTGTGTCCCACACACTAGTATGGACATAGTCTAGCAAACCTTAAGTCAAAAACAGAACAAAACAAAACACTAGTAGGAATAAAGAGGGTCACTACATGATGTTAAAAGGATCAGTTGCCAAGAAGATAAAAGAACTGAAACGTGTATGCCCATAACAATAGTCTCCAAATACACAATGCAAAAATTTACAGACTTACGAAAATAAATTTGACAAATCCACAATCACAGTGAAAGACATTAAAATACCTCCCCCACCAGTTGAGAGCTAGATCCAGCAGACAAAAACTAGTATGGACAAAAAAGATTTAAACGACCTTCATAGGGCACCTGGCTGGCTCAGTCAGAAGAGCGTGGGATCCTTGATCTTAGGGTCGTGAGTTTAACCCCGATGTTGAGTGTAAAGATTACTGAAACAAAAAATCTTGGGGCACCTGGGTGGCTCAGTCAGTTAAGCATCTGACTTCAGCTCAGGTCATGATCTCAGTGTCCTGGGATGGAGCCTGACGGTGGGCTCTGTACTCTGCAGGGTGTCTGCTTTTCCCTTTCACTCTCCCTCTGCCCCTCCCCCTGCTCAGGCTCTCAGTCTCTGCCCCCTCTCTCTAATAAATAAATATTTGAAAAAAATAAGAACTCTAAAAAACAAAATAGAAATAAACTACCCTCATAAAGCTCCATATGTGATAATTACAGAATACACATGGACCAGTTCCAAAAACTGACCACATGCTAAGTTAGAAACAAGTCTTAATAAATACCAAAAAATTACTATCATGCATATCATATTCTCTGGCTACATTACAATATAGAGAGAACTCAGTGAGACAAAACATAAGCAAATCCCCATGCATTCAAAACTTGAAAATAGGGGCGCCTGGGTGGCTCAGTCGGTTAGGCAGCTGCCTCCAGTTCAGGTCATGATCCCAGGGTCCTGGGGTCGAGTCCCGCATCGGGCTCTCTGCTCAGCAGCGAGTCTGCTTCTCCCTCTCCCTCTGATCTCTCTCGCTCTCACTCTCTCTCGAATAAATAAATTTAAAAAAATAAACAAAAACTTGAAAATACACTTCTCAGTATTTACTAGTCAAAGAAGAAATGAAGACGCCATATAACAAAACTGGGAGGATATGGCTACAGGAATATGTAAGGCAAAATTCATAACCTTAAATACATATGTTAGAAATAAAGACCAAAAGTCAGTGAGCTGGGCAGTCAACTCAGAAAGTTAGACGGGGGGAAAACAAAACAGAAAAATCCCAAAGAAAGAATAAAAGAAACAATAAAATTGAGAACAAACAAAAGAGGGGCCTCAAACCCAAAACTGGGTCTTCTAAAAGCAAAAGATATAAAGAGAGAGAGAGAATAGAAATAAAAACTATTGGAAGGAAAAAGGACCATATTATAGATACAGGAGAGGTTGTACTATGAACCATTTCAGGATAGTAAATTTTAAATCTTACATGGAATGGTAATATGTCTTTTTAAATTTAAATTCCATTAGCCAACTTATAGTACATCATTAGTTTCAGATGGAATAGGTAATATGTCTTAAAAATATAACTTACCGGGGCGCCTGGGTGGCTCAGTCAGTTAAGCATCTGCCTTCAGCTCAGGTCATGATCTCAGGGTCCTGGGATCAAGTCCCTCCTCAGGCTCTCTGCTGGGTGGGGAGTCTGCTTTTCCCTCTTCTCTGCTGCTCCATCCTGCTCGTGCTCTGTCTCTCCCTCTCAAATAAATAAATAAAATCTTAAAAAAAAACTGATAAGTGAATATTAAAAAAAAAAAAAAGTAACTTACCAAAATGTATTTAAGAAACTGAAAAACCACGGGCACCTGGGTGGCTCAGTTGGTTGAGTGTCAGACTTTGGTTTCAGCTCAAGTCATGGTCTCGGGGACCATCGAGCCCCACGTCGGGCTCCAAGCTCAGCGGGGAGCCTGCTTGGGATTCTTTCCCTCTGCCTGTTTGCTCCTTCTCTCTAAAATAAATCTTTAAGAAAAAAAGGAATCGAAAACTCAAAGAAATCTCTAACCATTTCTGAAATGGGTAGTTTAATACCCAACCACCCACTGGTTCTAGTGAGGGAATGGATAAATACATTGTGGTTTACTCATACAATGGAATACCACATAGCTGTTCAAAAGAATGAACTTGTTCCACAAACATCAACATGAGTCAATCCGAGAAATATACTTTGGGATGGAAATGTACAAAAGGAACGTACAGTCTGATACCACTATATGAAATGGTAGAATACAAACGCAGTGGCCGTCCCGGTTCCTTAAAGAGGAAAAGGCTGGATGTAAGTCAGCTGGGAGACGTGGGGGCCATGGAGCCCAGCATGGCCTGAGGGGTTGATACTCCACTCCAGTGCCTGGTGCCACAAACAAATAAAAGCCCACAGTCATCAGATCTTCCCAGGGTTTGATGACAAAAAAGAAATCAAGACATTTGAGTGAATTATGTTCCAATTCTTTGAAAGACTTATGTCGGGGGTAGAGAGTCTTCTATAGGAGGGTAAATTTGGTCCATGGATCCCCAGGTTGTGACTTTGGCCCAAGCCACAAGAAGTCAGGTAGAGGTTTGAGAAGCAACTCTGGGGAGGACCGGCCGGATCAGGGAGCCTGGGAGCAACCTCGATTCTGCCCAGAGAGTAAATAACTCCACCCCTGTGACCTCAGGCATCACAGGGCCAGACTACATTACCACAGGTTCCTTGGCTAGGGTCCTCAGAGCCAAGGGGCCCCCAGCTATGGCCTTGGGCATCCCTTATTTCTTCTCCCTGCTCCATCCCCCCCTTGTGACCCAGAGGCCTAGGGAGCCAGACCTCAGGTGGCCAGAGGCCAAAAGGCTAAAATCAGTCTTGTGCTAAAGGAGTCAACTGTCCAGTGGGGAAGGAAGGTAACGTAAATGACCAGCTGCCACAATACTGCCTGATGGCGCGATCAAAGGGGCACACCTGGGAGAAACAGGGAAGTTTTCATATTGTAATAATCATAGTACTAAGTTCTATGTGAAATACGGATTGCCATATCTAGCATTATGCTAAGAGCATTCTATGATTGAGCTCATTTAATCCTGATAACCAAACCTCATGAGGTAGATACTGGGGTTTTGCATTTATTTTATTATTTTTTTTTTAAGATTTTATTTATTTATCTGACAGAGAGAGGCACAGCGAGAGAGGGAACACAAGCAGGGGGAGTGGGAGAGGGAGAAGCAGGCTTCCCGCGGAGCAGGGAGCCCGATGCGGGGCTCGATCCCAGGACCCTGAGATCATGGCCTGAGCCGAAGGCAGACGCCTAACGACTGAGCCACCCAGGTGCCCCAATTTTTTTATTTTTTAATTTAAATTCAATTAATTAACATATAGTGTATTATTAGAGGTATATCGGAGGTAGAGGTCAGTGATTCATCAGTCCTATATAACACCCAGTGCTCATTACATCATGTGCCCTCCTTAATGTCCATCACCCACTTACCACATCCCCCCACTCCTCCAGCAAAGGCATTTCTCATTTATTTCACAACATTTCTTTTTAAGATTTTATTTATTTATTTGAGAGAGAGAGAATGTGCACACAGGTGAGAGGCAGAAGGAGAGGGAAAGCCTTTAAGCAGACTCTACCCTGTGCGCAGAGCCCAACACGGGGCTCAATCTCATGACCTGGAGATCATGACCTGAGCTGAAACCAAGAGTTGGACACTTCGTCAACTGAGCCACCGAGGTGTCCCCACAAAACTTATTTCTAAAAAGTGTTTAGGATGCACGAGCTAAGGTCAGTGAAATTAAACATTTATTGTATTGCAAATACAAATATTTTAACAAAATATTAAGTTAAAACTTACATTTATAAAAAACATTAATGTTTAGCAGATTAAAAAGGATAAAAATTAAGCATTACTCGGGGTGCCTGGGTGGCTTCATTGGTTAAGCACCCGACTCTTGATTTTGGCTCGGGTTATGATCTCAGGTTCATGAGATGGAGCCCTGTGAACACAGGCTCTGAGCTGAGGGTGGAGCCTGCTTAGGATTCTCTTTCCCTCTCCCTCTGCCCCTACCCCCCACAAAAGCATTATTCAAAACTAATAAACTGAACACAATCTCAAAATGAGGAAAATTAAATCACGAAAAATTAAAATCAAAATACTTTTCTTTTAAAAAGAGTCATCTTGGGACACCTGGGTGGCTCAGTTGTTAAGTGTCTGCCTTCGGCTCAGGTGATGATCCCAGGGTCCTGGGATCGAGCCCCGCATCGGGCTCCCTGCTCAGTGGGAAACCTGCTTCTCCCTCTCCCACTCCCCCTGCTTGTGTTCCCTCTCTCGCTGTTTCTCTGTCAAATAAATAAATAAATAAAATCTTTAAAAAAAAAAAGTCATTTTAAAAAATAAAGCATATTGGGGTGCCTGGCCGGCTCGGTGGCTGGAGCATGCAACTTTTGATCTCACGGTTGTTAGTTTCAGCCCCACGATGGGTGTACAGATTACTTAAAAACAAAATCTTGAGGGGTGCCTGGGTGACTCAGTCGGTTAAGCGTCTGTCTTCAGCTCAGGTCATGATCCCAGGGTCCTGGGATCAAGTCCCGCGCGGAGCTCTGTGCTCAGTAGAGAGCCTGCTTCTCCCTCTCCCTCTGCTGCTCACCCTGCTTTGTGCTCTCTCTGTCAGATAAATAAATAAAATCTTTAAAAAAAAAAATCTTGAAAATAAAATAAAGCATGTGAAACCAAAGATATAAGGAAACCACAAATCAATATCCTTTATGATTACAGATACAAAAATCCTCAACAGAGTACTAGCAAATCAAACCCAGCAATAAATAAAAAGGATTCTACACCATGACCAAGTGGGATTTATCCCCGGAATACAAGGTTGCTTTAACATCCAAAAATCGATTAATGTAATATACTACATCAATAGAATAAAGGACAAAACCTCAAAAAAAAGAAAAAAACAACACACAGAAAAAGCATTTGATAAAAGTCAATATCTCTTCATGATAAGTCACTAAAAACCAGCAACAGGAGGTACCTGGCTGGCTTAGTTGGTAAAAGCATGAGATTCCTGATCTCGGGGTCTTTTGAGTTTAGCCCCACATTAGACATAGAGTCTACTTAAAAACAAACAAACAGGGCGCTTGGGTGGCTCAGTCATTAAGCGTCTTGCCTTTGGCTCAGGTCATGGTCCCAGGGTCCTGGAATCAAGCCCCGCATCGGGCTCCCTGCTCCGCGGGAAGCCTGCTTCTCCGTCTCCCACTCCCCCTGCTTGTGTTCCCTCTCTCCCTGTGTCTCTCTCTGTCAAATAAATAAATAAAATCTTTAAAAAAATAAAATAAAATTCATACGGAAATTCAAGAGACCTCAAATAGCCAAAACAATCTTGAAAAAAAAAAAAGGAACAGAATTGGACTCACATTTCTTGAAAACTCACTGCAAAGCAACAGTGATCAAGACACTGAGGTGCTGGTATAAGGCTAGACTCAGACCAAGAGAACAGAATTGAGAGTTCAGAAATAAACTCACATGTTTACAGCCAAATTATTTTTTTAAGGATTTATTTATTTATTTTAGAGAGATAGAGGGCACAAATGGGAGGCGCAGAGGAAGAGGCAGAGGGAGAGAATCCTCAGCCAGACTCCATACTTAGCACGGAGGCTGACAAAATGATTTTTGACGAGGGGCGTGTGGGTGGTTCAGTCAGTTGGGCATCCGACTCTTTGGATCTCAGCTCAGGTCTTGGTCTCAGGGTCATGAGTTCAAACCCACGTTGGGCTCCACTCTGGGTGTGGAGCCTACTTAAAAAAAAAAAAAAAGATTTTTGACCAGGGTGCCAACACAATTCAATGGGAAAAGAATAGTCTTCAACAAATGGTGCTGGGACAAGTGGATGTCCACACACGAATAAATGAAGCTGAAGCCCTATGTCATATCATATATAAAAATTAACTTGGGGCACCTGGCTGTCTCGGCCATTGGAGCATGCAACTCTTGATCTCAAGGTTAAGTTCAAGCCCCACATTGGGTGTAGACACTACTTTAAAATAAAATTTAAGGGGCGCCTGGGTGGCTCAGTCGTTAAGCGTCTGCCTTCGGCTCAGGTCATGATCCCAGGGTCCTGGGATCGAGCCCTGCATCAGGGAGCCTGCCTCGCCCTCTCCCACTCCCCCTGCTTGTGTTCCCTCTCTTGCTGTGTCTCTTTCTGTCAAATAAATAAATAAAATCTTTAAAAAATAAAAAATAATAATAAAATTAAATTTAAAAAAATTAACTCAGGGCATCTGGGTGGCTCAGTCGGTTAAGCGTCTGCCTTCGGCTCAGTTCATGATCCCAGGGTCCTGGGATCAAGCCCCACGTCAGGCTCCCTGCTCAGCAGGAGAGTCTGCTTCTCCCTCTCCCTCTGCCTGCCATTCCGCCTGCTTGTTCTCTCTCTCTCTCTGTCAGATAAATAAATAAAATCTTAAAAAAAAAGAAGAAGAACTGAAACTATAAAACTCCAGAAGAAAACATAGGCATGCATCTTTGTGACCAGATTAGGCAATGGTTTTTTAGACACGATATTTAAAGCATAAGCAACTAAATAAAACATACATAAATTGGACAGGATTAAAATTTAAAAATTTTATGCTTCAGATGACACCATTAAAAAAAGTTAAAAAAAAAAGAATGGGAGAAGAATTCTGTAAATCATATGTCTGATAAGGGTCTTGTATCTAGATTATATAAAATACTCTTACAATTCAATAATAATAAGATAAACAACCCAATTTAAAAATGGGCAAAGGACCTGAATATACATTTCTCCAAATAAGATCTATAAACAGCCAATAAGCACATGCAAAGATGTTCCTGGCCATCAGGGAAATGCACATCGAAACCACAAGATACCACTTTGTATCCATGAGATGGTCATAATCAAAAAGACAGTTAACAACCACTGTTGGCGAGGATGGGGAGACACAGGAACACTTACACGCTCCTGGTGGGAATGTAAAATGGTGCAGCCACTTACGGAAACAGTCTGGAAGTTCCTCAAAAAGTTAAACACAGAATTATCAAATGACCCAGCATTTCCACCTCTAGGTGTATACCCACAAGAAGGGAAAACGAGTCCACACAAAGAGTTGTACACAAATGTTCACAGCAGCACTGTTCATACGTGGCCAGAAATGGAAACAACCCAAATGTGCATCAACTGCAGAATGGATAAATAAAATGGGGTCTACTCATACGATGAAATTTTATTTGGCAATAAAAAGAGCGAGACACTGATAACATGCTACAGGATGGAGGAACCCTGAAAACATTATGCTGAGTGAAAGAAGCCAGTCCCAAAGGACCGCAAACTACTGTAGGACTCCATTTATACGGAATGTCCAGAATAGGCAAATCTGTAAAGATAGAAGGTAGATTAGTTGGACCCTAGCTCTGGGGAGGAGGTGGGGATTTGGGAGTTAAGACTAAGGGAAGCATTGCCCATTCTTTCGGTAATAAAAATGTTCTGGGGCACCTGGGTGGCTCAGTTGGTTAAGTGTTCTACTCTTGATCTCAGCTCAGGTCTGGATCTCAGGGTCAAGAGTTCAAGCCCCACGCTGAGCTCCACACTGGATGCGGCGAGAGAGAGAGAGAGAGAGAGAGAGAGAGAGAGAGAGAGAGAGAGACGGAGACGCAGAGGGAGAGGGAGAGGGAGAGGGAAAGGAAGGAAGAAAGAAAAGAAAAGAAAAGAAAAGGAAAGAAAGAAAGAAGAAAGAAAGAAAGAAAGAAAGAAAGAAAGAAAGAAAGAAAGAAAG
>NW_027397117.1:3356002-3548878 GCF_003265705.2 Callorhinus ursinus
AGAAAGAAAGAAAGAAAGAAAGAAAGAAAGAAAGAAAGAAAGAAAGAGAAAAAGAAAGAAGGGAGGGAGGGGAAGGGGGGAGGGAAGGAAGGAAGGAAGGAAATGTTTTAAAATTGTGTTGATGGTTACACAACTCTGTAATACTACAAACCACTGAATCATATACTTTAATGGGTGAATGATATAGTATATGAATTACATCTCAATAAAACTGTCAAAAACAATCCTAATAGAGCACACGAGTGGTGCCATTATTGAATCACAGGGTCTTTGGGTCCACGGAGCTCCAGTGGCTGCAGAAGCTCTTTGCAATGCTACGCAAGTTGACGGACGGGAGGAAATGGGATGATGAAGAAAGGCTTTTAATCTAATTTTCA
The DNA here is from genome assembly GCF_003265705.2 of Callorhinus ursinus. Classification (NCBI taxonomy): domain Eukaryota; kingdom Metazoa; phylum Chordata; class Mammalia; order Carnivora; family Otariidae; genus Callorhinus; species Callorhinus ursinus. The sequence goes on from NW_027397117.1 coordinate 3,356,380, forward strand.
TCAGATTCCTGTCTCCATAGAAGCAACCAGTATTTACTGAGCATCCTCTATGAGGCAGGCCCTGCTGCGGGTGCTAAGACTTTACCAGCAAGCAAAAACAAAAACAAAACAAACAAACAAACTCCCTGCTCTCAGGACAGACAGACCTTAAATATGAGAACGATAGATGGTATCTCAGGTGAGAGAAGAGCTGGCGGGAACTGGGGACTGCTGCTATTTCAAGTAGAGCAGTTAGGCAGGGCTTCTCTGAGCAGAAGCCTAAAGCAAGGGAAGGTGGATGCCATGTGGGTATTAGGGGGACAGCAGGTGCAAAGGCTCGAAGGTTGGGGCATTAGGTGCACGGAGCAAAGAAACCAGCGTGGCTGGGCTGAGAGCTGTAGGAGAGACAGGGAGGGGCTGGGAGGGGGGCAGACCGCAGGAGGGGCTCTGGCTCCTATTCAGGATGGGCGGGTGGGTGCACAGACAATGGCATGCCCTGATCTCAGTTTTCCAAGAAACGCTAAACCAACTGAGCCACCCAAGCATCCCGAGATCTTTTTAAACAGGTTTTTTTTTTCAGTTATTTTGCCAAGTCTGCACGCTTCTAGTGTTAGTGGGCTATAGTTTTGGTTACAAAGACAGCATATTCAGTGCTTTGTTTTGTTCTTTATGTTCATCATGTATAGATGGAGAACTCCACGAGTCAATTTCCATTTTTCTCATCCTCAGATTCACTTGTTTGGAAAATCTCTGACCCAGAGTAACATGCTTGTAACGGAAGCTTTGCGGTAGCTCAACATAGATGCTTACTGAGATTCACACAGGAGCGGATCTGCACATATTTGCAGAGTATCAGTATGTCTTTTCACAGAAATTGACTATTTAAATCACTGATCTTAATCTCAACGTAAAAATGATTCATACTCGGGTTATTTTAGATAAGGTAACAACATCACATCAACAAAACGTTTCAGAACTTAAAAATAGCCGAATGCTAAAAACTGAGATCACAATGACTATTATTCCTGTTTTAGATACAAAGACCTGACAGTTGACACAATTTGCCTGAGGTCACACCACTAGTAGTTACTGGCTTGGCCAGGATTAAACACAAGCAGTTCGATGCACAGGCCTCACCACTACACAAAAGGTTCCCAGAGAAAGTGGCATCTGGGTTGGGCCTTCAGGGGCAGCCTCCAACCCCCAGACCTCCGGGAACTGGTAAAGACTGGGATATGCACTCTGCAGGAGTTAGGGAACAAATTAGGACCAAAGCTCATGAGGACAACCTCAAGAGAGACTGGGTGTCTAACTTTGCCAGGGAGGCATGTGCCATGTGGATGGAACTTTCTAGGGCTGGCTTCCATCCTCTGGATCCTGGGTGGGAGGCAGGCTGTGTGCTGGAGACCCAAAAAGAAGGGAAAGGGTTTCAGCTAGTAGTAGTGTGGCCCGAGACTGGCCCTGGGTGCTGGCTGGAGAGAGAAAGGAGGATTAAGCCTGAAGTAAGGGGATGACCCCTGGATGGTCCCAGTACCGGGAGAGTCCCAGCCATCGGCCTTTCTAGAAGTCTTCCCTCTTTTTATTTCCTTAATGATAGATTACCCCCCTTCTCCCTCATGTAGGGCCCTGTGGGAGATGACCGAGAACTCCCAATATGGGTTCCTGTCCCCCAGGATTTCACACTGGGAGACTTCATAATAAAAAAATGTAAGTCCACTCGAGAATAAATATTAAGGTCTCAGTAAAACTGCAAGAAAATAAATAAAAATAATGTTTCCATTTAGTCAAGTGCATCTAGGTACGTTTTAAGAATAATGGAGTTATAGGGCAGAGAGGTGAAGGGAGGGTCCAAGTTCAAACTCTGCAAGGAGAGAAGAAACCAAGTAGCCATAAGGATGCCAGGCACATAGGAGATGAGTGCTCAATACAAATTATTGTGCACCAGGAATCTTCCCAACATTTCCTCATCTAGTCTTTACAATGCTTAGGAAGTGGGTGATATCCTCCCCTTTAATAGATGATAATTGAGACACTCAAGAGGCTAAGTAACTTGCTCAAAGTCACACAGCTAGTAAGAGGCAGAGCCCAAGTAACTTGGGGTCTACCACACAGTAAAGTGGTTTTATCACTTGGAGATAAAAAGAGATGAAAGCAAAAAATGACTTAATAGCTGCTGTCAATCCCAGCACCGGGATAAAGTAGCAAAACACTGCCTACATATAAAAGTACTGAGCATACAGCGCAAAAATCCCGAGGTTCTTTTAAATTGTCTCTAGACACAATCTCGATCACAAACCTGAGAAAGCACCAGTGTAATTAATTCTCATTGCATATCCACGCTGTGCCACAGCTAGATGAAATTCAAGTCAGTGTTGAATTCTTTCCCAGCGCGATGACCTCTGCCAAAGGGAGATGCGCCGACTCTTGCTAGTTCAGCAAACTATGCTTTGTAATCTCAACACCGCCACCCATCACCAACACCGAAGCTGCGAGTAGACAGGCCCCAGAAGGCGGGATTCCTAGCTGCACCCCCATCGCCTCGCACGCTCGGATCCTCACCCATTCCGGGCCTTTCGTCCCTGTGCACTCTCAGCAAGTGCCCAGCTCGGGAGGGGGAGGGGGGCTCCCTGGACGAGGTGGCGCGCCCTTTGGTGTAGGCGGGCAACCCTTTGCCCAGGAAGAGGGTGTCGGAGTGGGGCCAAGCGGAGCAGGCCTCCGGGGCCCTGCCAGGTCTGGAGTACAAAATGCTAAGGAACAGCAGACAGCGCAGCGAGCCGGGCGCAGGGTCCCGGGCCAGCCCCAGGAGAGGCCGTCGGAGCGTGCCGAGCCAGCCACAGCTTCCCGAGGGAGAGCACGGCCCGCGCGTACGGGCGGGGCGGGGCGGGGGCAGCCGGCGGCCTCGGGTGAAGCCCCGGGGCCAGCACACAATGGGCGGGGGCGCGAGGCCAGGCGCCCGGCCAACGCGCGGCCGCACCACGTGGGCTGCAGAGCGCGCCGGGCCAGGAGCGGCCCGTCGGCCCAGGCGGGGCGCGGCGCGGCGCGGCGCGGCATACGTGCGCGCGCGCGCGCGTGCGTGCGTGCGATTTGCGATCAGGCGGCGCGGCGGACAGCCCCGGCGGCGGGGCGGGGGGAGTTATATTGCGGGGTCCTTCCTCGCTCACCCTGGTTCCTCTCGGAGCGGAGACGGCAAATGGCGGACTTTGATACCTACGACGATCGGGCCTACAGCAGCTTCGGCGGCGGCAGAGGGTGAGGCGGGCGTGCGCGGGCCCCGGCCGGGCGCGGGGGGCGGGCGGAGTCAGGGGTCCCGGGGCGGCGGCCTTCCCGCGCTCACCCGGAGTGGCGGGCGGTAGGGGCCCGGCTGGGCCCGCGGAGGCCTGGGAGAGGCGCCTGGAGGGCCGGGGCCTGGAAATGGCGCGCTCCGGGAGGGGGCGGCGGCGGTTAGGCTCCCCCGCGTCTTGCTCGCGGCGCAGATGCGTCCTTGTGTCTCCTGCCGCCGCCCGACGTGTCGTCTTTGCCCTGCCTCGGCTGCAGGGCCAGGCCGCAGCGGCACTGAGCGCCCCGGAGGACGAGTTCCCGCTTCCAACCCCATCCCCCAGTACGGCAGGGCCGGCGCGGGGCTCTGCTGCAACGCGGGGTGGGGGCCGCGGCCTGCCCCGCTCGGGTCTCGGTCGGGGTCCCGGTCTCCTGTGGTCTGCCTGACCTGCAGGCTCCCTGGCCTGCTTCGCCGGGAGGCTAGCGGACTGGGTAAGGTCGGGAGGGCGAGAGAGGGGTGAGTCCCTTCCCTTACGTGTGAAGCAGGGATTTGGCGGCTAGAGCTCGGGAATGGTCCGAAAAGAAAATACATAATAGCATTTTTTATTTTGCTGTCTCTTGGGTCAGAGTGCCTTATTGACAGGTGCTGCGTGCTTGCCGGCAGAAAATTTTTTATTTCTCCCTAGTTTCTCCTTCTGACCTGGAGAAGGAATCGCAGTTAGCCTCGTTCTGATTTTGGTCTTATACAGACTATATATGAGACACCTCGTTTAAAAGAGAAATTCTTGACTGGTGAATAATAAGCATATAGTGTTTAATTTCAGGAATCCGTACTAGGTTTTTGGTGTTTTTAATACAAGTTCCCTCATACAGAATTTAGAAGATAGGCTGTAAACATCTTGCTGTTTGTCAAGGACACACTTGGCCATTGTGTACTTTTAACAGAAAGGATTACTTTCCCAGGATAACACCACAATAGTACCTACTGAGGTGTCCAGTCTCCTGGGTTTCAATCCCAAAAGTATCTTTGTTTGGTGAAGAACGATCTTTTAATACCTTGGTTTGGGACTGGCTCAAACAAAGGCTTGTTTGGGTACGGGAGTGTACCTAATATTAATGACACTAGAACATGGAAGTTGGGGAAGGTGGAGCCACCTGTTATTTCAAAGAATATTTTATTTGCTAATAAAAAAGAAATAGATGTTGGATGACATGTGAAAGTATTGCCTTTGGGGTAGGTTTCTAGACATCAGATTTGCAGTTCAGTCATCTTGAAATTTAATAACTGGGATTTTTTTTCCCCAGTTTCAAGAAACATTTGGAAGTGCCCAGGAAAACGCTTAAACGGTAGTTTGATTTAAGGCAGATCCAAGGAGTCTTAGTTGGTTTGGGACTACAATAAGTTAGTCATATTATATTGAATCTGGGGTTTGGAGTTTGGTTTGAGTTTTTTTTCCTTATTCTGCCTTTTGACAGATTTGCCAAGTGTTCTGGTGACTTAAGGTGTTTGAGTCAGACTTTTAGTGGATGTCACATTTTGACAGTTGGGATGCTTTGAACAATAGCAAGTGGTCAGAATTCTCTTACGATGCTCTTCATTTCAAACATCAAAAGACAAAAAATGTTAGCCATGTGTCCAGATGTACTCCAAAACTGGTGTTAGAAAATAAGCTAGCCACTCTGCATCTCCTAAGCTTTTCTGATAAAAAGTCACTTTATTGTTAAAAATCTTCTATATCTGATCTTGTTGTTTTCCATTTGACTTCAAATCCCTATAAAACTACATGGGAAATAACTACTCAGATTCCTAAAAGTAGTTCTAAACACCTATTGGTGAGTTTGTGTGTTCATGTAAACAGTGTCTGGAGTGGGTCCAGAAACTTCACAGAGGACCAGGCATGCAGTGTTTGGTCTGGGCCGAAGCTTTCCTAGTCCAGCATCAATGTTAATTTTAATTTCGTTAGATCCGGAGTTATCAGTTACTGGTTTCTCTGAAATTTAGCAAGATAAAGTTGCTTTAGTTAATAACCTTCAGTGATAATTTCTACTGTTACGTGAATTAGGTTTTACGTCAACAAATGTCTCAGTGCTGTTTGCTTATGTTCAGATATAATGCTTAGGCATTTTAGAAGATTGTCACTTCCAGAAAGCCAGTCTTGCATTGCTGTGTTTGGTATTTTGTACCAAAAGATCTTCCCTCTAGTCTAAAACACCTTAGCTAAGTAAGAGATCTCAACTCTAGAGCGCCTGGGTGGCTCAGTTGGTTAAGTGACTGCCTTCGGCTCAGGTCATGATCCTGGAGTCCCGGGATCGAGTCCCACATCGGGCTCCCTGCTCAGTGGGGAGTCTGCTTCTCCCTCTGACCCTCTTCCCTCTCGTGCTCTCTCTCATTCTCTCTCTCGCAAATAAGTAAATAAAATCTTTTAAAAAAAATATTTAAAAAAAAAGGGATCTCAACTCTAAGCCACTTGGGTCACAGACGAAAGAAATAGGTTTGAAATGCACGGTCATAATCTAAAAACTTGACTTTAATACTTATACGTTCCTTGTAAGTTTATTTTGTAGTTGTATGTAGTAACCAGTGCTGTTGTCAGGAGCAATGTTAAGCTACTGCTTTATTTTCTCAACCTATAGAGGCATGTCCCCGGCAGCCAAAGAAGAGACCTGGGGACTGCATTGTTGCCCAAAAAACAAGTCCAATCAGAATTCCAAATTATGTAGTTGATTGTACTAGATCTGGAGTGTATTTGTTCTGCAGTTTGCTAAATTTTCTTTCCTAGGTTTTAATTTTTCATATGCCATTGGCGATTAAGTGGAGAGTAACAGTGATTTTTACATTTCTAACTACAACATGCTTTTGAGTGCTCCACCTAAAACTTTACATCAATGCTGAGAATCAGATTGGAACTTGGAGGTAGCAAGAATTGAGATTGCTGGAAATGGTACCAACTGAAAAGTAGTAAAACTACACATTTAAGTATATATCAAGTTCCAGTTCGGGGTGGGGGGGGGAATTGGAATTCTAACTTTTGAGTCTTTTAAGATTTAAGCTTGGCATCTCTGTCTAAATCTCTAAGCATATTTTAAGACTAGTAAGGGGAAAGCAGTGTATAAAAACAGTAGCTATTTGCACTGATCATGGTAGAATTTGTAAAAGTATTAAAAAGTGTATTTTAAAATCCTGTTTGCCTACCAAATGACAAGTAGTTTGGGGTTATTGTCATCTTCCTCTCCACTTCCTAATCTTCCAATGCTTGATTTTAAATCATTATCGTCTATGAAATACATGGTTTTACCAAGAGCCTCTGACACAGTTTGGGGAAAAGGCCTGGCTTTGGATTAGAATCAGGCAGACAGGACAGAGTTCAAGTGTCAGCTGAACCTTGAGCTACGAATTAGCTATGGGATCTGGAACAAGTTCCTTTACCTCTCTGAGTCTCATTTTCCCCACATGTAAGATAGAAACTTCTCTAAGGCTATTGGGAGTATTCAGTGAAATGTCTCAAGCATGCAGCACAGTGTCTGGTACGCTTAATAATTTGTAGCTCTTGATTTATAATTTTTTAGTTCTTAAAATATTTCCCCTGCATCAGTAAGAATGGGAAAAGTTCTGTTGAGTTAATGAGGGAGTTTTTACTTTCTTGGCTGTATTTCCTTTTTTTTTTTTTTTTCAAGATTTTTATTTATTTATTCATGAGAGAGAGAGAGAAGCAGACTCCCAAGGAGCAGGGAGCCCGATACGGGACTCAATCCCAGGATTCTGGGATCATGACCTGAGCCGAAGGCAGACGCTCAACCATCTGAGCCACCCAGGCGCCCCTCTTGGCTGTATTTCTAAAGCCAAATAAGCAAAATCTATTCAGTTTATAGGTATAAAGCATTTGTTCTTGAAGGTTATTGGTTTGTTACAGAATTTATGCTTGGAATATTTAGTGTAAGTGCTTCTGAGATTTCTAAAAACTTTCTTAATATTTCTATTTGAAATTAACCTTTAGTGTTCTGGGAGGACATCACGCAAATTCAAGTAGTCTTCCCAGAAACTTGGAACATGTAAAACATTGGTGCGGGAGGGGTATCAGTCCTAGTTTAGACTCCCATCATCCAGTTTCCAGCTTCCCCTAGAAATAGAAGAGAGGATTGGGTAGGAGAACATGTCATGCCTCTGCATTTCATTTGTACAGCTGGTTAGACGTGCATACTCAGGCCACGAAATAAATGATTGCTTGATTTTGATAGAACTTAACAGCTGTAAGACCTAAGTTGTCTTTTTTAATTGAATGTCCCTGGTTCTTTGAAGTTTTCCCCATGTCATGATTTCTAAAATGTTCTTGATGGGACCCTCTGGATATGCTCCAGTATGTTGATGCTCCATTGAAAACATGGCACTTCCAGTTAAGCCTTGTATTCCAGTATGGGGTACATGGTACCTATAGAGTACAGGGTACATAGTTCAAATGGATTCTTTACCAGTGCATGATCTTGTAACATGATGGATTGGTTATTATTATTATTATTATTGAGTTATGCAGATCTTCCAAATGTTGGCACATTTCATTATACAGTATCAAAAATCATGTTTATTAATATCACCATTGATTTTATCAGAAAAATTTCAGATATTGTGAGGCTGTCAAGCTCATGTTGATGGATACAAGTTTTCTAAAATTTTATTTTTTGCTTAAAAGCCCAGTCTGCATTTTATCATTGGTAACAGATACTGTTAGTTTTCCTTCTTTTTTTAAGGATTTTGTTTATTCATTTGAGACACAGAGAGGGGGAGAGAGCATGAACAGGGAGAGAGGCAGAGGGAGAGGAAGAAGCAGGCTCCCCGCTGAGCCAGGAGCCAGATGCGGGGCTCGATCCCAGAACCCTGGGATCAGGACCTGAGCAGAAGGCAGATGCTTAACCATCTGAGCCACCCAAGGCACCCACTGTCTTCCTTGAAGTGACAGGCTCACTTCATTTTCAAGAAAATGTCTGCCTAGGGGGCACCTGGGTGGCTCAGTCCGTTGGGCATCTGGTCATGGTCTCAGGGTCCTGGGATCCAGCCCCAGGTCAGCCTCCGAGATCAATGGGGAGCCTGCTTGTCCCTCTCCCTCTTCTGCTCCCCCGGCTTGTGCTCTCTCTCTCTCAAATAAATCTTTTTTTAAAGATTTTATTTATTTACTTAACAGAGAGGGAGAGACAGCGAGAGAGGGAACACAAGCAGGGGGAAGTGGGAGAAGAAGCAGCAGGCTCCCCGCTGAGCAGGGAGCCCGATGCAGGGCTCGATCCCAGGACCCTGGGATCATGACCTGAGCCGAAGGCAGACGCTTAACGACTGAGCCACCCAGACGCTCCTCAAATAAATCTTTTAAAGAAAAGGAAATGTCTGCCTAATACGTAAGTCTGAATAACCATAGTTTGTCAGTTCTTCAGGTAAAAATGGTGTTCCATGAAAAAAATACCTAGTTCAGCTTGTAACTCACTTGCCCAAGTGTTTTCCTAGAGATATCCATCACATTTCTTTTTTTTTTTTTTTTTTTAAGATTTTATGTATTTGAGAGAACAAGCGGAGGGGAGGGGCAGACAGAGGGAGGGGGAGTGAGAGAGAGAAGCAGACTCCCCGATGAGCAGGGAGCCCGACCCCAGGACCCTGAGATCATGACCCGAGCTGAAGGCAGACACTTAACCGACTGAGCCACCCAGGCGCCCCTAAACATCATATTTCTATAAGCCACAGAAGTGTTTGGCCCTATTTTGAAACATGGGATATTAAAAAGTGGGTCAAGATTTAATAAAATTAATCATTTTTACTGCTTTATCAACATTGTTTTTTGAAGCTTGTTGGCTTCCTTCTGTCTTTGCAAATACTGCATGATGAAGCATGAGTAATAGTGCAGTTTGGTGCCCCTGCCTTGATTTATGCTGGGATCAAGTGCAAGATCAGTGCAGGTCTCAGGATGTAGCTGCTAGTCAGGGACTGAAGGACTGTTCAATGAGAGGTGTGGCTCTGCAAGGCAGAGCTAGAACTAAAGAAAAGTACATGTTAGTATGCTTTCACAGACTGGAAATACAAAGGAGTGCTCCTTGAGCTGAACAGCTTTCTGTTACAGAGGAACATCAGTGGGTCTAGATTAGGCTGGAATTACCAGTTGCTTGTTTTATGTGACATTTAAAAATGAATCTGAACATTTTCATACATAAAACAGAGGCAGAGACTAGTATATTGAACCCATGTAGCCATTCCCCAATTTCATTTTTTTTCCGGGGGGGGTGTGTGTGTGTAGTAAAATAAATCCATAAAATTTACCACTTTGACCATTTCTTCTTTTTTTAAGATTTTTTTATTCGTTTATTTTAGAGAGAGTGCACTAGAGCAAGCAGGGGGAGAGGGGCCAGACTCCCCACTGGGCACCTGAGCCCAGTGTGAGGCTCAGTGTCACGACCCTGGTATCAGTACCTGAACTGAAATCAGTCAAGAGTTGGGTGCCCAGCCGACTGAGCCACCCAGACACCCCTGACCATTTTCTGACTGTACAGTTCGGTGACACCATGTTGTGTCATCGCCACCGCTGTCTTGTTTCCAGAACTTTTTCATCATTCCCAAACAAACCCATTAAGCAGCTCTTACTCATTTCCATTCATTTAATAACTTTATAAACCTTTTTTGCTGTTCCTCTTTTCATCTGTCTTCCCCATTGTGGGGGAGGATAGAATAGTTTAAAGCCAATTGCAGCCATCCTTTCATTCTTTCTTAAAATACTTTAAACTTGAGTATGTGTTTCAAACTGATCAGGGGTTTCTTGATAACCACCAGTTTTTCTATCACCCAGTTCATGTTCAGTTTTGCGCAGTTGCCTCAAGGATTACGTCATAGAGTTGGCTTATTTGAATCTGCAAAAAATTTGATTACAGAACATTTAAAGCACAAAAGTAGAGTCTAGTATAATGACACACCTCATGTGCCCATGACCCACTTTTTCAAGGGACCACTTTTATTTCCTCTGTACCTCCTTGAGCCACCTTCCTCCCATACACTCCTGGATTATTTTAAAGGTCACATTTCATTTTATTTCAGTGGAAGTACTTCAGTATGAGTTTCAAAGGTACAGACTCTAAAAAATGTGACCACAATATTATCACATCCAAAAACTTCCCAATAAATATTTTGATTTCTCTAATTAGCTCGTACATTTTGATGTACAACTGATTTGTTTGAATCAGAACCAGACTTTGCACATGGCTTTTGGTTGACATGCCCACTAAATCTCCTGATAGATTCCTCCATTCTTTCTTGGTTGTTGTTAAGTAGGGGGGCAGTGTAGCTTCTTTCTAGGTACTTTTAAAGCATTTAATTTTTTTTTTTAAGATTTTATTTATTTATTCGACAGAGAGAGACACAGCAAGAGAGGGAACACAAGCAGGGGGAGTGGGAGAGGGAGAAGCAGGCTTCCCGCGGAGCAGGGAGCCCGATGTGGGACTCGATCCCAGGACCCTGGGATCATGACCTGAGCCGAAGGCAGATGCTTAACGACTGAGCCACCCAGGTGCCCCTAAAGCATTTAATTCTTGCAATTGCCATGTGTAAGGAAGCTAGAAGTTGAATTTGATATTAGCAAAAATACTTATTAGTAAAGTACAAGTAACTTAAATTTTTATGATTTTTCAAATATTTTTAATTTTATTAAAGTGTAATTAACAGGGCGCCTGGGTGGCTCAGTTGGTTAAGCAACTGGAGTCCTGGGATCCAGTCCCGCATCAGGCTCCCTGCTCAGCGGGGAGTCTGCTTCTCCCTCTGACCCTCCCCCCGCTCATGTGCTCTCTCTCTCTCATTCTCGCTCTCTCAAATAAATAAGTAAAATCTTTAAAAAAAAAAAGGTGTAATTAACATACAGTGTTATATTCATGGTTTTTCAGATATTAAGTGAAGAAGAGAAGAACTGTTAGCTTTGTATGCCTTTGAATTCTAGATCTTAACTGGTGGTCTGTCTGTGGCATTTTGTACTTCTCTAAATAATTGAAACTTGTAGGTTATAAATTGACCATTGCATAAAAATGTGAAGTTTTCTTTAAAATGAATTGGAGCTGGCACGCCTGGGTGGGTCAGTCGTTAAGCGCCTGCCTTGGGCTCGGGTCATGGTCCCAGGGTCCTGGGATCGAGTCCCACATCGGGCTCCCTCCTCCATGGGAAGCCTGCTTCTCCCTCTCCCATTCCCCCTGCTTGTGTTCCCTCTCTCACTGTGTCTCTCTCTGTCAAATAAATAAATAAAATCTTTAAAAAAATAAAATGAATTGGATCTGGTAGGATGTGGCATGTCCAATCTCAAATAATAAGCGTTCTAATTTAGGAAAAAAGAACCCTTGGCTTATCAAGTTGAAAACTAATCCATAGAAATAGTTTACATCATAGCTTCAAGACAGATGTCTTTCGTGGCAGTATTCTCTGAGGACCAATAAACAGCTTGAGGTTTAAGTTTTTATTTCCTCTGAAAAATCTGGAACTTTGGATTGAATAACCTTTTGCACCATGTGAAGTTACTAAATTAATAACCCATTTATTTGCTTTCATTAATGTGTGGGAGTCCAAAATCTTAGTACATTATAAATGCATTTTTGCCTACTAAGACAAATTTTCTAAAAGACCATGTAAACCAGAAGTCCCCCTTGTGTTTGCTGTTCTCCTGTCAGAAGGCTTTCAAACTGCCTGTTCTGTCCTGTCCTGTTGGTAGATAATGAAGTCAATTTATTACGGGTCCTGACAAACTTTCTTAAAGATGAAATGGAATAGAGAATCGTGTGTGTTATGCGTTTATAGCCTTACCAGTTGGGCAAGCTTTTTGTTATTTGTATAGTTATTATGTAGTCAGATATATATGTGTACATGTTTTTAGTCATGTTGGTCACAGCCAGAAATGTTTTCATCTGCCTTCCGCTCGGGTCATGATCTCAGGGTCGTGGGATCGAGCCCCATGTAGGGCTCCCTGCTCTGCGGTCTGCTTCTCACTCTCCTCTGTGCTCTTTCTCTCTTTCAAATAAATGGATTCTAGGAAGGAAGGAAAGAAAGAAGGAAGGAAGACACTTAAGTACCTAATTGAAGAGGTCATCTAAATATATGTAACTCTCATGTTTTCAAATTTTTTTCCAAATACAATACTCGTATTAGTGGAAGGAGTTATTTGTGATCCTAAGAGTAGTTGCTAGGTCTGTGTCTTCATTCTTTCCACCCCTGCTAATGTAATAGTTCTGAAGATAAGACCAAATTCCTGCCTGAGAACTACTTTGCATTTCCCTGCAAGGCTTTTTTTTTTTTTTTTTTAATCCTACAGATGAGATGGGTTTCTGAAGATAGCATTCAGAGCGGAAAAGAGCCGCTTGAAATAGGGTTCATTAAAGAATTCACCATCGATCCTGTCCCCGCCCCCAGCGTTGATCAGAAACGTTCAGAGGCTTTCATGCCTATCCTATGGTAATGCCAGGTATCAAGAGAAAGGGGTTTAATTCTGAATGCTGATTGGAGGCCTTGGAGAATGCGTACATTTAGCAGCGGGAGATCTACTTGGAAATAAAATGCTAGTGTTTAAAAACCTAAGCTACAACTAAAATGTCACATGGCCTTGGATGGGGTCCTGGAACAGAAAAAGAACATAAGGTAAAAAGGAGATCTGAATAAACAACTTTAGTTTAGTAATGTATTGATCTGGGTTTAGTGATTTTAATCAATGTATTTGTAAGATGTTAGTAATAGGTAAGGCAGGGGCGCCTGGGTGGCTCAGTCGTTAAGCATCTGCCTTCGGCTCAGGTCATGGTCCCAGGGTCCTGGGATCAAGCCCCGTGTCGGGCTCCCTGCTCCGCGGGAAGCCTGCTTCTCCCTCTCCCACCCCCTCTGCTTGTGTTCCCTCTCTCTCTGTGTCTCTCTCTGTCAAATAAATAAAATCTTTAAAAAAAAATAGGTAAGGTAAATCAGTGTATGTGAAATGAGGGCTTAGCTTTTGAGAGTTCAGCCTTTTTTGGTTATTTTCTAGAAATCAGGTAGGTTTCTCATTATGACTGAACTTTTTTTCTTTTCTCCTTTTATGCATGTTTAGTGGACTTTGTTGCTTACTTGCAGTCTTTCTGTGATTTTTCTTTTTTTTTTTTTAAGCCCAACTAGGGGCTGGAACTCAAGACTCTGGGATCGAGACCTGAGCTGAAATCGAGTCGGATGCTTAGGCAACTGAGCCACACAGGCTTGACTTTTATATGAGATCCAGCATGTTGAACAACATAATCTACCCTAGTAAGCGTTTCTGGATGGCCATGGAAGACCAGAGTTGTTGATCAGCCCTAACACTGCTATGTCCCTAACCTAGAAGTAATAGAACACCTGATGTTGCAAATACCAGAGAGAGGTTAATGCTCTGTACTGGGTATCTTGGCATTGGTCTTGAATTTTCATGAGTGGCAGCAACAGGGCTTCAATTCTGTGTAGCTTCTGATGGCACCTAGAGATCTTTATAAAATCCTCTCCCAGAACATAGCTTAGCATGAGTCCTCCCTTTCTCCTTATCTTTTATACTTGGGAAGTAAGTCTGGGGCACTTACTGGATCTAATCCCAGCCCTAATACCCTCTACTCTTATCTTGTTTCTTACAGTCCCCCTCCCTCCAGGCTCTTTTCCTCCTACTGGTCTGTTTATTCCCAGTTATGTCTGGTTAAGAGCTCAGGGTTTCCCTGTGTGCTTTGGGACCGTGGAGTTGCGGTTCCTGTCGCTCTACCCTGCAGAGACTGCTCTCGTGGCCGTCTTCCGAATTGTCTGCAGTCCTTTGCTTGGGATGTGGTTTCTCCTTTCCAGATGCCTGGACCCCCTCAGTTGAATTATCGGCTCCTTAAGGGCAGGGACTGAGTCTGAGGTGTGAGCCCTCTCTACGGTGCTCTGTACTTCATAGACCTTGCACATATTTAGTCGATTTGAGGGAAGAAAAGTGATTTGTCTCTAAAGGATTTTGGTCATCCTTGGAGTTGAAAGATTTCCTGAGTTACTGAGAATGTAATGTATTACTTTAAAACTTGCATATGTTGTTTTAAAAATCAGTGGACTGTCCCTAAGGGATAGTCCAAAGCAGCAGTCAGTGAGCAGGGAGGATCATTGGGGGAGAGGGGACAGCTGTGGCCTGCTGCCTTGTTCATCTCTTCCTGCGGGAGCAGCATGACCTTGAGCATGTTTAGACTTCCCTATAATGTTTTAGAATTCTTATTAAACTTTTATAAAGCAATCAGGATTTATGAGGTGTTTTTATGGTCAGTTTAAACTTTATAAAATAAAGATTTGAAGTATTTGTGCAGTTACGGACGACAGGCAAAGAGGTAATTTGGAAGAGGTCCTACACCAAGCCTAAGGCGTCAGATGAGTCTTCTCTCCGTTATTTTTAACATGTTCTAGAAAGTGTTTTTGTGTAACACAGCTTGTTCAAGTAGAGGATAGTCCCCTGTAAACTGTAGCGTCAGAGGTATCCTAGGACTTCTAGCTCAGGATTTCCTGGCATTGGGGGTTTTTTTATTCGGCGGGCTGCTAACAGGATGGATCATTCTATGACATGCACGTGTGCTCTCTGGTTTGCCTCCTTCACCCTTGTCCCTCAAGTTGCTGGCATACTGTAGACTCCCACTTTTCTAACGTTGTAACTGTTGGAGCCAGTAAATTGGAATCTACCTAGAGGTCCCCCGTCACGCTGCACTAGCCGCCCTGGCGTGTCTTCAGTGAACTACTCACTGACAAGCTGAAGCACACTTACGTCCCATAGAACTGACTACGTCAGATCAGGTAGTATTTAGGGTGACTGCAGTGATTCTTGGAAAAAGTCTGGAATAGTAAGCCACTGGCAGTTTTGTGAGGCCCAGGTGAAGTGAGCAGGTTAATGGGCTGGGTTAGCTGTTCCCACATCTCTAGCTTTTAAAATACTGCTTGCCTGGGACGCCTGAGGGGCTCAGCAAGGAACCTGCTTCTCCCTCTGCTTGTGTGGCGCGCTCGCTCTTGCTCTCACTCTCTGACAAATAAAATCTTTAAAAAAATAAAATACTGCTTGCCTGAAAAGGGATTCTCCCATCTTCCCAAAGCCAGGGCTTGCTTCTTATCCTACTGCATTCTTCGCCGTGTCCCTGTCATCTGATTAGCACAGCCGCCCCGGGGCAGCAGTCGCTATCTAGGCTCACCTGGCTCCTTGAACTCAGCCCGGACCCTGCCGCCTTTGGCCTGTGTCCAGCATCCTGAGGAAGAGCTTGTGTAAATGTTTCACGCGCCCTTTGTGCAAGCCTTCTTACCTCCGTTTTCCTGATTTCATCAAACGTACACCTACTGAATTTATCAGTTTTCCATCCTCACCTTTACCTTCAATTTTTTAAAAAACCAGTGTAGCTTTTTGCCGTGTGTGTGTGTGTGTGTGTGTACATACACAAACGTACTGCATGAATGCCCATAGAGTTATTTGTGTTTATATGTACTGCTAACTTGTGAGCTGCTTGAGGACAGAGGACTGTTTTCTGCCTGATGTGTAGTAAATGTTGAATAAGTGAATTTAAGGTTATTAAAATTGTAATTCATCCTGTTTTGACAGTTTTCCAAATGTTTATACTTAGGCCATATCTTACATATTCAGTGTTCAGTCTCAAAGAGTATCTTACTGAAAATATTTTAGGGTTTAGGGGTGCCTGGGTGGCTCAGTAGGTTAAGCAGCCAGCTCTTGATTTCAGCTCAGATCATGATCTCAGGGTCATGGGATTGAGCCCAGTCTGCTTGAGATTCCCTGCCCTTCCCTCTGCTCTTGTGCGTGCACACACGCTCTTTCTCTAGTAAATCTTTTAAAAAAAAATATAGGAGCACCTGGGTCGCTCAGCAGGGAGCCTGCTTCTGCCCCCCCCAATAAATAAAATCTTTAAAAAATATATTTTAGGGTTTAAGGTTATTGAGATAAGAACAGTGGTGTTGCAAAGAGTATTGAAGTGCAAAAATAAGTCTATTTACTAAACTTTGTGGGGCAGGGGGTGGAGAGTGGGAGCAAGTAGAATGCAATTCTGGAAAACAAAACAGGATTTCTTTTTTTTTTTCTTTTAAGATTTATTTATTTATTTATTTGACACAGAAAGAGAGAGAGAGAGAGAGAGACACATACACACACACAGCAAGAGAGGGAACACAAGCGGGGAGGGGAGAAGGAGAAGCAGGCTTCCCGCCAAGCAGGGAGCCCGATGTGGGGCTTGATCCCAGGACCCTGGGATCATGACCCGAGCCAAAGGCAGACGCTCAACGACTGAGCCACCCAGGCGCCCCCAAAATAGGATTTCTTATCTGGAAGAATTTTTTAAATTTTATTATGTTATGTTAATCACCATACATTACATCATTAGTTTTTGATGTAGTGTTCCATGATTCATTTGTTTGCATATAACACCAAGTGCTCCAGGGGCGCCTGGGTGGCTCAGTCCGTTAAGTGTTTGCCTTCAGCTCAGGTCATGATCTCAGGGTCCTGGGATCAAGCCCCGCATCTGGCTCCTTGCTCAGCGGGGAGTCTGCTTCTCCCTCTGCCTGCAGCTCCCCCTGCTTGTGCTCTCTCTCTCTCTCCCTCTCTGACAAATAAATAAAATCTTAAAAAAAAAAAAAAACCACCCAGTGCTCCATTCAATACATGCCCTCTTTAATACCCATCACCAGGCTAACCCATCCCCCCACCCCTCTCCCCTCTAGAACCCTCTGTTTCTCAGAGTCCATAGTGTCTCATGGTTCGTCTCCCCCTCCAATTTCCCCCCCTTCATTTATCCCTTCCTACTATGCCTTTTTTTTTTTAAGATTTTATTTATTCATTTGACAGAGAGATGAGACAGCGAGAGAGGGAACACAAGCACGGGGAGTGGGAGAGGGAGAAGCAGGCGTCTGGTCAAGCAGGGAGCCGGATGTGGGGCTCGATCCCTGGACCCTGGGATCATGACCTGAGCCGAAGGCAGACGCTTAACGACTGAGCCACCCAGGTGCCCCCCCCCTTTTTTAACATATAATGTCTTTGTTTCAGAGGTACAGGTATGTGATTCATCAGTCTTACACAATTCACAGCGCTCACCATAGCACATACCCTCCCCAGGCACCCCATCCCTCCCACCCCCCACCACTCCAGCAACCCACAGTTTGTTTCCCAAGATTAAGAATTCCTCATATCAGTGAGGTCATATGATACACGTCTCTCTCTGATTGACTTACTTCGCTTAGCATAATACTCTCTAGTTCCATCCACGTCATTGCAAATGGCAAGATTTCGGGGGGGGTTTGATGGCTGCATAATCCATTGTATGTGTGTATATATATATATATGTATATATACACACACTACATCTTCTTTAATCATCTATTGATGGACATCTTGGCTCTTTCCACAGTTTGGCTATTGTGAACATTGCTGCTATAAAGATTGGGGTGCATGTACCCCTTCAGATCACTACATTTGTATTTTGGGGGTAAATACCCAGTAGTGCAAAGGCTGGGTCGTATGGTAGCTCTATTTTCAACTTTCTGAGGAACCTCCATACTGTTTTCCAGAGTGGTTGCACCAGCTTGCATTCCCACCAACAGTGTAGGAGGGTTCCCCTTTCTCCGCATCTTCACCAACATCCGTCGTTTCCTGACTTGTTAATTTTAGCCATTCTGACGGGTGTGAGGTGGTATCTCATCGAGGTTTTGATTTGGATTTCCCTGATGCCGAGCGATGTTGAGCACTTTTTCATGTGTCTGTTGGCCATTTGAATGTTTCTTTAGAAAAATGTTCATATCTTCTGCCCATTTCTTGATTGGATTATTCTTTGGGTGTTGAGTTTGATAAGTTCTTCATAGATTTTGGATACTAGCCCTTTATCTGACATGTCATTTGCAAATATTTTCTCCCATTCTGTCGGTTGTCTTTTGGTTTTGTTGACTGTTTCCTTTGCTGTGCAAGAGCTTTTTATCTTGATGAAATCCCAATAGTTCATTTTTGCCCTTGCTTCCTGGAAGGAGAATTCTGAGTCACTAAACTTAAAAAAATTTAGCCACCTAAGAATTAGGTCATGATTTGGTTCTTCTGCTAAAAATGTGTCTTAAAGAATGATATTTATCCCAGGAAAGATGGGGAATCTCTTTTATGATATTTCTAGCAAAATACGGATCAAGAACTAAGTTACTTTCCATGACTTGTATTGATGCTTGCCCTGCAAAAAGGACGACTTTGAGCAGATCTTTGTTGTGAGGAGACTCCTTTAAAATGAGTTTTAAATATCTCCATAAAAAGAAACACCACCTCTCTCTTTTGAATTTATTTTCCTCCTGTGTTCTGCAAACACTGCACATTTTCAAATCCACAGTGGACACTGTTAGAGTCACGAGGTTCATGTTTGCTTTATCTTTAGGGGTGCCTGCACACACATCCTTTATGCTGAACCCTCTGGGCCACTGCTAAGAACAGGGCCATTCTAACCGCGGTATCAGTTACCACTCCTCAGAAATCGAAGGCTGATGAAGTGATAGCTGTACATAAGTTCTCCCATCTGTTTTCTTTCATAGCTGTTTGTTCCAGGATCAAAGGTGACATGTAGCATTGGTTGTCGTGTTTCATTGGTCCCCCATGCCTTTTTTGTCTTTCGTGATTTTCTTTTTTAAGATTTTATTTTATTTATTTGACAGAGAGAGGGAGAACGAGAGAGAGAACACAAGCAGGGGGAGTGGGAGAGGGAGAAGCAGGCTTCCCGCAGAGCAGGGAGCCCGATGCGGGGCTTGATCCCAGGACCCTGAGATCATGACCTGAGCTGAAGGCAGTCGCTTAACCGACTGAGCCACCCAGGCGCCCCTTTCGTGATTTTTTGATACATTTGAAGAATCCGTGCCAAAACACAAGGCACGTAGTGTGATTTTGTCAGTTACCTGGTTAACATGGTGACTGCTGGGTCCATTGATGAGCCTTGCCTGAATCAGCCCCTGCTGCTTTGGTGGGTACAGAGTAGTGATTTTCTTTCTTTCTTTTAAGATTTATTATTTGAGAGCAAGCGAGCACAAGAAAGGGGGAGGGCAGAGGGCAAGGGACAAGCAGACTGACCACTGAGCGCAGAGCCTGATCCAGGGCTCCATCCCAGGACCCTGAGATCACAAG
The DNA here is from genome assembly GCF_003265705.2 of Callorhinus ursinus. Taxonomy (NCBI): domain Eukaryota; kingdom Metazoa; phylum Chordata; class Mammalia; order Carnivora; family Otariidae; genus Callorhinus; species Callorhinus ursinus. The sequence goes on from NW_027397117.1 coordinate 3,375,735, forward strand.
CTGAGCCAAAGTCAGACACTTAACCGACTGAGCCACCCAGGCGCCCCAAGAATAGTGATTTTCTACTTAATGTGACTCCTTCTACATTTATTAGTTGACATTCTTATTAATGTAAAGAAGAGCTCCCCTTCCCATTCATTCATTTTAATAGACTTTTTTAGAGCAATTTTAAGTTCACAGTAAAATTGATCAGAAAATACAGTTTCCAGGGTCGCCTCGGTGGTTCAGTTGCTTGAGTCTCCAACACTTGGTTTCCCCTCAGGTCATGATCTCAGGGTCAGGAGATCGAGCCCTGTAGGGAGTCTCTTTCCCCTCTTCTCTCCCCCCCTCTCCCCCTCACTAGATCTTGCTCCCTCTCTCAAATAAGTCTTTGGGCAGGGGGAGAAAATACAATTCCTCTGTTCGCCCTGCCTTCTCTCTCTCTCTCTCTCTCTCTCTCTCTCTCTCTCTCTCTCACACACACACAGCATAGGTGGTGGCCTCAGCACCTACACCAGAGGAGTACGTTTATTACAGTCCATGAACCTACACTGACAGTGTCATTAGGGTTCACTCTTGGTATTACACATTCTGTGGATTTTGACAAATATATAATGGCCCCAAATTATTTCTTAATTATCTATAAAGCATTTTGAGTCTCGATTGTAAGTGCGTTGACACTGGTAATTGTTACCCCACCCATGTGTACCGTGTGTCAGTGTATTAGGCGCCTTATATTTGTTATTTCTCAGTAACTTAAGCTCTGTGTTTATTAACCCAGTTTTACAAATAAATAAAGCTTAGAAAAATTGAGTAACTCCTCACGGTCACATGGTGGAGTAAGTTTGTGGCTGAGCTGGGATTCAAACCAGAACCTCTACAAATTAGCAATGAGATGTGGTAGAGTCAAGGTCCTGCCTTTGCCACTTTTGAGCCCCGTAACTGTAGACACGTAACCACTTCTTGTTACCCGGGAGGACTTGGCGTTGAGGATTAGTAATACACATTTGAGGACAGGTGAAGTTGTGCATGGGCAGTGATGGAGAATAGTATGTACATAGCACTTGCTGTACAGAATCTAAAATTTTTATTAGAGCATTCGTATTAGCCACAGCCTGACAGTAGCAAGAAGCAGGTGTGTTATGAATGGGTCAGCTTCAGCAGCTTTAGAAGGTCTTCCTGAATACAGTGTGCCAACTCTGGATGGTCCATTTCGACATGTATGAGGATGACCAGGCATGAGGGGGAGGGTGTTTGTTAAGGTTTAGGATGTAAACATTTTGTAGATATGGAGTCTACGTAAATAGGTAACCAGCTGTACAAGGAGGGTATATTCTGTTTGGATTTGAATTGCCAGGGAAATGTACGTTTACATAGATTCTGTGTTTCCGTGGACATTTCTGTCACCAAAAAATAGGCACCCTGGTCATGAACGATATTTTGGCATACTCTTGATAATTTCAAGATGTTATCGTACATTCAAGTGGAGTGACACATGGGTGGTGCGGCTGAGCGGAAGACGTTTTCCTTGTCTCTGCTCTGGGGCGAGTAGACTTGAACCCTGTCTGTTTCCCCTCCAGGTCCCGCGGCAGTGCTGGCGGCCATGGTTCCCGCAGCCAGAAGGAGCTGCCCACCGAGCCCCCCTACACAGCATATGTAGGAAATCTACCTTTTAATACAGTTCAGGGCGACATAGATGCTATCTTTAAGGATCTCAGCATAAGGAGTGTGCGGCTAGTCAGAGACAAAGACACAGACAAATTTAAAGGTGAGTTTGGGAGAGTCCTACTGTGTGTTACCGTGCGGGGGTCGGAACCAAATGTTCGGAAACCAGAAGGCTCCAGTTACGAAAGTGTTTTACATATTTGTCTGTCTGAGTAGCTGAAATAAACATGGCCCTTCAACCCATAGGCTTTTAGTTCTACTTGGGGGAAAATGTTTCACACATGATCTAATTTGTATAAATGTGCCCAAGTCAGTCTTCTGTTTCCCTGACCCGTCTATCCTGTCTGTGCCAGTCACGGAGTTCCCTGGGAGGGAAATGAACAGATAAAACGGAGGACTTTGCAGGTGCATTTCACCTTGGCCCGACTCATGGCATTTTTCTTTGTTTTCCTGTAATCTAGGTATTTGTATAGAATTCAAAAGAGAACCTACTACATATTGTCACTATACCTTGGTGACTTTAGAGCGTGTGGGGGAGAGGGTTGGCTCAAATTTCAGATAAAGTTAGTGTCTATAGATTAGTCTCTTTAGGGCACTTGAGCAGGGAAGCCGTAAGAAAGAAGAATCCTACCAGCATTATCTCCTGGCTTTCAAGATTCCCTGAGGGGAAATGTGCTCCCTGTTTGAGGGCATGGTGCAAGGTACAAGAGCATTTGGTTTACATTATTTATCCAGAAGAACACCCAGGAAAAGTACAGAGTGACGTCCGGTGAGGAGAGGTATGAGAAACCTCAGTTTCGCTCATCTGAACAGTTCTGTGTGTATAGGTGGTACTTTTCTCATTATGAAAGTTTTTTGGCTTTAGAACCTGAAGCCTTGTTATAATAAGCGCCCAAACAATGAAAACAAACATATCCGTTCAGCTTGTGAAAGTAAGGCCCACCCACTGTCCCTGCTTGAGGCACCAGGAGTTCCAGGCTTCAGGGGAAAGGGCAGGGGGCAGCCTTTGGGCTGAGTCCATAGAAGCAAGTTTTAGTTTATCTCCTAGAGGGTCATCCTCAGTTTTGGCAGCTCTGAAGGGTGAGGTGGGTGAGTGGGCTTTTGTTGGCCTCTTTGAACCTGCAGGGTGGTTTCCTCAAATACTCTAGACATTGAATCCATTTAGCGGGGAAGGTGGGGGCTTTCCAGCCAAATGCAAAAGTGCATTCTTTTTGTAAGTAGTTGGTGAGCAGATGGTGAACAGGACGAGTTTGGACCCAAGCCTTCGGAGCACTTGCGGTCTAGTGGGCTTTGAAGGTGAAGTGTAATCACCACACAGGATGGGGATATGCGGGGTGGAAGGGCCTAGTACAGGGCGCAGCGTAAGCATATCGGGGCAGGGGGTGCTTAACCCAGATTTAGTCTCCAGGCGGCAGGGAAAGGGCGTGGAAAGAGTGTTGGAGGTAGAGGAAGAAGCTAATGCAGAGGTTCGAGGTGAGAGAAGGTACGGTTTCCTCTGCCTGGAATGTTCTCCTGTTTGCAGGCCTGTGTCAGAATCCAGCATCAGGGACACAGGTTGTCGGTAACATGTGCTTGAGCCTAGACTATTTGTCCTTTAATTAGCATCCCAAGGAGGATGCTCTTGTTACTGAGGGTGTATTTTTTAGCTTTATAAAGCAGATTTTATACCAGCTACCTGAGTAGTAAGTAGTAGGCACCCTCAGCCTGTTCCTTCAAAGCATGTTTGGTATTGGATTTGAAATCTGTGTCTTAAAGCCCCAGTTGGGTTATATATATTAAAGTCAAAAGTCAGAACTAACAGCTCTTCACAATGACCCAGGAAAGATTTGAATATTATGGTTAAAACTCATAAAAAGAAAGCTTTATAAAAACACAGCTGCCAAATATTCCAATGCCTCTTTGGCACTTTCTGACAGTATAATTGAGAGGAAGGAATGCCAGTCAGGTATTTTCTATTTATCACGAAATAGTCTCTCTTTTAGGTTCTACTAGTCTACTGTCCCCTAGATGCAACAAGAGTGGGGAAATGGACCAGAGGGGGATTCCCACCGTGTCTTAACCCAGAATTCCTTGAGGAAATTGGGGTTTGTTTCTCTTACAGGATTCTGCTATGTAGAATTTGATGAGGTGGATTCCCTTAAGGAAGCTTTGACATACGATGGTGCAGTAAGTATCTTCAGGTTTTCTGTATCATGTTAGAAGTTGAGATGTTTATTTCTTGCCAATACTTACACTATTTTCCCCTTATCGTTAGCTGTTGGGTGATCGGTCACTTCGTGTGGACATTGCAGAAGGCAGAAAACAAGATAAAGGTGGCTTTGGATTCAGGAAAGGTGGACCAGATGACAGAGGTGATTGGTTCTTCTAAAACTGAACATAAAACTTCCTGTATGCCCACTAATTACAACTCTCAAAGGTTATTAGTAGAACTGTCTCACAAGTCTGATAGGGAGCTTTTAAAACACATGTAAAAATCTTAAGAGAGAATGGATAGTGCTTCTGTAAGCCTGGGGTTTTTTGTTTTGTTTTGTTTTGTTTTGTTTTTTCTATTGGCAGCAAGAACTCTTAACAATTCCTGTGAACTTCTCATGAGTTGTCCATCTTTCCGATGAATTTTTCCATGTTTGTGCAGCAAGGTAATGGTACGACCTCAACTTTATCTTTTTTGTGTATCCTCAGGAATGGGTGGCCCTGGAGAATCTAGAGGTGGATGGGATTCCCGGGATGACTTCAATTCCGGTATCAGCATTTAAAATATTGCCACTTACCTTTTTCAGTGGCCTTGCTGCTGTTGTCCATTTGTTGTGAGTAGCCTGGCTGGACCGCTCCTTTAGCTCATTGCACAGATGAAACTGTCCTGGAAGGTCCCCAGGCATGCACTAAGCTTCTGTTGGGACCTGAGTGTTTGGGGTAGGACTTGAGGGGCTCCCTACTGTGGGCAAGGTAGGCTCATCCACCATCTTGTCTTACCTTGCCTCGGCCTACAGTTCTCATCTGGGCCTTCAGCTCAGGAATCCCCTTGGCGATGCTAGTGTGCACGGTACACATGGAAGCACTGATACTTGTAGAAATAGCGTGGAGGTTTTGGAAGCTTACAAAAAGCCTCGTCGCTGTGGTTCTTGGTGGCTCCCTCTTGCATGGTTGAAGTCCTGGTGACCAGGGTTTCTTTTCTTTTTTTCTTTTAAAGATTTTCTTTCTTTATTTGACAGAGAGAGACACAGCAAGAGAAGGAACACAGGCAGGGGAAGTGGGAGAGGGAGAAGCAGGCTTCCGCAGAGCAGGGAGCCCAATGCGGGGCTCGATCCTAGGACCCTGGGATCATGACCTGAGCCGAAGGCAGACACTTAACGACAGCCACCCAGGCGTCCCCCCAGGTTTTTTCTTGAAGGGCATGGAACCTCCTATCCCTTCATGGTGGACATGATCCACTTTAGTATTCCTTTTCTTAACTGACCAAGGCAGCCTGTCAGGTGCCTCCCTGTCTCACCTCAGGAGGTCAGTTTGCATGTCAGTCCTTTGCTTTGAAGGGTTGATCTCCTAAACAGTCCTTAAACTCTTTACGTTGTTTTTTTGTTGTTGTTTTGTTTGGGTTTTTTGCTTTTTTTTTTTTTTTAAGTAAAAGTAGTTCATATATGTTATAAAAATGGCCATTGTAACAGAAAGGTAAAACCATGAAAAACAAGTCTGTTATTTTTCCTATAAACTCTGCGCTCTCCTCCATTGTATAAGACGATACCATCAGCACCCCCACCCACCCTGTGTCACCCTCCCCCTATCAAACCAAATTCAGCATAAAGTATTTGGTAAGTATGGGAAGTAGGACAAGCTGTTGTAGGCCAAAATTCTTAAAAAACTCTTTTCAGTACTACTTTAGCTAAACAGATGACTGCTTATGTCTGTTGACTAACTCAGTTCTTAAGAGTCCTATAGCCAGTCAGAAATGAGCTTATTCATAAAAGTACAGTGTGATCCAGTAAGCCTGTAATTTTATGTATAAGCTGGTCTCTGATTGAAACATGCAGCAGATGTCTTCTCAGAGTCAGTCCAGGTGCAGTTGTTAGTGACCTGAGGAGTGGCGGTCTCAGACCTGCCAGTTTTGAATTCCCGGTACTGGAGGAATAGCACTTGAGCTTACAGCTCTGGAAATGCGGAAGTAACCCAAGGAACGGTTGCCTTAGTTGGGCTTTTACTCTCCGGAGCTGAGTACACAGCCAGAGGCTACCTAGACACCAGCCAGTTCCGGTGTCCCCTGCAGGGTTTTGGTGGTTTCTAAAATTACAAGTGCCCACGTGGTGGGGTTAATGCCTATATACGTTATTTGTGAAAATACATCCTTTTTGCTCTTTAAAAGAATGATGCTATTTTTAAAGTGATACACGCTCGTTATAAAAAAAAAAAAGATTCGAGCAATAACAAAAAACACAAAGAAGAAAGCAAATAAAGTCCCACCACGTGTTAAACTAAACTTTGTGAAAAAATGACCAAAAAAAAAAAAAAAAACCTTAGAAGGTTCTCATGAATGCTGTGCCTCCTAAAAAATCTCAGACCTTGCTTTTCCCTCATGATCTTCCCCTGCTCCTCTCATAAGAGATTTTGCAATGAGGTTGTCACTTGCTATTAATGTGCACTGCTTTTTTCCTCTACCAAACTCTGCGTCGTGCACCTGGACAGGGCAGCAGCTGTGTTTATCTGCCTTGTCAGTCAGTGTGAGTGTGAGCTGATCTATGTTACACACTGGTAGCAAGAATTATTCGCTTGGGGAAGTAACTTCTATACCCACACAGAAAAGCACACTTCTTAGTTTATTGGGGGAAAATGTCAGGTTAAATGTTTGAATACCAGTTAACCTCATTTAACGAACAGTGTGGGCTCTGGTTCAAAAGATTCTGTAAAGAACCTTACACCCGACCGTATGCTTCCCAGTGTGTTTTCCCCAGCTCTGTGCTTCTGTTGGCCTGGATCTTTTTGAAATTGTTTTCATTACTTGTTTTGTTAAAATCGGTATTGTCCAGTTCCATTTCTGAGCTGGGTTTCAGATAACTTGATCTCTTCCCAAATTCTTTGGCCACCCTTGCAAACAGAGCAAGTTCTCCATATTCGAGGGAGTTAAGTTTAAAAGCACTGAGAACACCAGATGAGCAGACACCACAAACCATTGCTCCTAGGGGGAAACAGCAAGGTCAGAGTCCTGTGAGTCTCTGGTCACAATGTTTTTGTCAGTCAATCGGTAACATACCTTCTTGGGTGATTTCTGTTCTAAAGACACATTATTTCATGTATACTGTTGATTCAGCTGACTGGGAACTCAGGGCCAACCGCACTAGACCCAGATGGAGCTTAACTAATGCGCATTTCCTGGATAAGGCACAGGACAGCCTTCTTGCACTTATTAGGAAGACCTGGGGACTCTTCAGCGCTCTGTTCTGGGGCCATTTTAAACAGTGCAGTCGCCAAGGAAAAGCACAAAAGCAAAAAACCTGGCACCTAATAGATTGAAAAGACACTTACAGTCTGAGCTGAAACAAGAAGCTGACTGTTGCTTCGTTCAACCTTAGCTGCAAAACACGCATGTCAGGCGACTCCCGTCTTCTGCTGCTCTGCGCATGTCTGGAAAAGCATACGTGCTAAAAGTACTGATTTTAGGGTCACGTAGAGATGCTGGCGAGTAGACAAAATTGGCAGATAGGAAGTCTCTGAGTAATGGGGGTCAGACCACATATAAAGTATTCCGCGGGCTCAGGATTCTTCTTACAGATAGATTCTTCTGGAGCTTTGAGCGATGGCACCATCCTTGGAGTAAAAGTAGCCACCTTTGGGGGCTGAGAGGGGGCAGGCTCATTTGTTTGACTACAATTTTATTTCTTAAATTTTTTCCGAGAGTAAACTCTCACTTCAGTGGTCTGTACTGTTAAAAGGCTCGAACCCCCTCTAAATGGAAGTCTTTTCAGTGAAATACGAAACTGAAGAAAACTTAAGGTTCTTAAATTAAAGCCTATGGAGAAAATCATCTTCACCACCCAGACGAGCATCATCACACTCTTCAGCACTCGTAATGAGGCGCAGTTTACTCTGGTAATGGTTTTGGCAGAGACCCTAGGAATGGGGAGAAAGCCCTTCCTCTCGTTCACAGCAGGAGAGGTGGTGCAGGTTGGGGGTGAGGCGTGCCCCCCCCCCCGAAGGGAGTGAGCCCTGCCACATACACACGGGTGCTTGACTCAGACCCACACCTGAGACACAGCAGAGACACAGACGGGGGTGTCACCCAGAGGTGGCATCGTGTTTTTATTTTGTCGTCATGTCTGGTTTTCTCTTGGGTTTTGCTGGAACTTTTAAATTTCAGGTTTATCCTTTTACTAATTAGAGGTTTATATTAGGAGACGGAATAAAATGGGCTTTGAAGATTTTTGTTTTGTTGTAAACAAGCCTTATTCTAGTCTTATGTAATGTTTTCCTCCTCCCTTTTTCTGCAACGTTTAAATGGCTCATTTTATTTTTCTCTCCAAAGAAATGTTAAAAGTCTGTTATAACTGAGATTACCCAGCACATTCCCATTGGACTCCTTGCAGTGCACTTTATTTCGCAAAAGCTTCCGATGTTTGGACGAACTAAAGAATTTCAGATCCAACTGTCTACACCGGCTGCACGGTCGGCTTTGAGACAGCAGCTTAAAAAGTAATCCAGTGTCCTCTTCCTTCTTCAGGCTTCAGGGATGACTTCTTAGGAGGCAGGGGAGGGAGTCGCCCCGGTGACCGGCGAACAGGCCCCCCAATGGGGAGTCGGTTCAGAGATGGCCCGCCCCTTCGAGGGTCCAATATGGACTTCAGAGAACCGACAGAAGGTATGGCGCTGCTTTCTCACTGCAGGAAGTCTTGTCCTGGCACACCAACCGTACCCACCCCCCCATGCCTTCTCGTGCCCTGGACAGTGGCTGCTGTGGACCACCCCTTAGTCTTGAGGACGTTTACCTTTGTTAAGAGTGTTTGGGGGTGGGTAGGTCTTCGAGGCCGGCTTGCTAGTTAGAAAGCGGGCTGGGTTACAGGGGCTGCCATCAGTTTGGTCATTTCACCCAGATGGGGAAGGGGGTCCCCGTTCTTTATAAACCACACTGGTTTTTCTCCCGCAGAGGAAAGAGCACAGAGGCCACGGCTCCAGCTGAAGCCTCGAACAGTTGCAACGCCCCTCAATCAAGTAGCCAATCCCAACTCTGCTATCTTCGGGGGAGCCAGGCCCAGAGAGGAAGTCGTGCAGAAGGAGCAAGAATGAGCTTGCGGTTGGGAGGGAATGGGGTGTGGGGGGAGTTAGCGCGAGACCACAGCCTGGCCAGCCCCCTGGGCCGGCGGTCCTGCAGCCACCATTCCTGCGCCTGACCTTTGTCCTCCTTTCTTACAACGGAAACACAGAGCTTGTGAGCGCATGTCAGCAGTTAACAAGTGGTTTTTAGTACATTCTTGGCTTTGCTGAACCTATCTAGTGCCTGTCTCGTGCTTTTTTTTTTTTCCCTGCTACTCCTTCCCCCTTTTCCTTCTGTCCTTTCTCCTTCCTGCTCCTTGTTTCCTTCCAGTACATGAGTGTCTCCCGAGGGACAAAGGCAGCCACCTATGGGCGTTCTTTGGATGGAGGTGCTGCTCCATTTTTCTCCTTCGCTTTCTCTCTTTACTTTAGACGCACTGGCCAGACCCAGTTGTTTCTTTGATTTTTCTCAGCGTTTTTCTTCCGACCTGCATGTTGAGTTCTGTATTGCTGTGGCTTCCAAGGGGGGAAAAAGAAGAAGGGGTGGGGGAAGAAAATGGGAAAAGAAGTCACAAATTGGATAGTATCTTGTTTTTATTCCACTGTGATCAACGTACAGAATTTGAGGCACCTTGTTTTCAAAACAAGGATAAAGGTATCTGTTGATCCTTGCAAATTCCTTCCTATCCCTATTTATAAGCAGCCCTGTCTCTGCTACTCCCGCCCCGAATGGATTATTCAAGCAGAAGAGGCTCTCATTTCAAACGTGGAACCCGAAAGAAGCGGGTAGTGGTGTGAAGTGTCGGAGAAGACCAGCGGAGCGCACCGCTGTGTTCACACCCGCTAATGTCGCTCTTTCAACACATCGTGCACACTGGTTCCCTCCTCCCTGGCCGTGGTAGAGGCGCCTCTGGGCGGCTGGGTGCAGAAAGCCTCCGACTGGTCTCCTTTCCGCCAGCCAGGGTGCTCTGGGGGGGACTGAAGGGCGGTGGTGGCAGAGCTGCGCCCGGGCTGCCCCGACTGCGTGGATGCAGCTGCTCCTCCAGTCCCTGCTACGTGTGGATCCCACATCTCTCCCTTGCGTTTATCTCTCTGTTCCTTGGTGTAACAGTGAGCTACTGTGCTTCCCACCTTCCCTGGATTTTATAATGAAAATGGGCCTACAACCTGGCACTTTACTGTTTCGCTTGACGAATTGATTTTACTATGCAGAGCTGTCAGGGACTCCAGATAGCTGGCAGGTGGCTGTCAGTCACCGGGTCTCCTCTTTGGGCAGGGCTGCTCGTTGCCACACAGCGCGTTAGGCACTTCCCCAGGGGTGGGGTGCGGGGGTTGCTGGGCCGAGGCTTTTGGGCTGGAACACCTGTGTGTGAACAGCTTCGTTCTGCCGCTCCGGGCCGCAGGGAGGAGGGCCCCGTGCGTGGGGGGGGGGGGGAGTGTCTGCGGGGTGCGGCCCGGCCTGGGCAGTGCCGCATGCTGGGCCATTGCTCGTCCCTGGCCGGCCTCCCTGGCTCTCTGTCCCAGGGTCTCAGCAGCTACAGAACTCTGTCTCCTCTCCTTCCTTCCCCTGCTACCTCTGCTTCTGAAATAAGAACCATTTGTGTGACACCAATACTTAACTTAAGAAAGACATGCATTATGTGGTTGTAATCAAACCTGATGCTTTCAGATGACCTACTTACATCTTCAATGGGGGAAAGATTAAGAACAAAACAAATTCATCTAAACTTCTGGGCCATCCAGTTGACTTTTAAACGTAAGAATGGAATTCCAAACACTTCACACATTCAGCTATATGACAGAAAGGAAATCTATGGATACGGTATTTTGTGAATGATCTTTTAAATAAAAGAAAACCTTACGTAATATTTAATGCTTGTCCTTATTTTTGAGTTCTTTTTAGCTGCCCTCACGTGAAATTGCGCAATCTTAAAGTTGAGAAGCAGCACCCGAATCTCGCAGAAAGGCCTACGGCTGCAGTGAGACAAGCGTCTTGCTTCTGGAACTTACAGGCCTCGTGAAATTATTTTCAGAGCCAGTGATGATTAGAAACAGCACACCGGGGTCTTCCTGCCTTTTCTTCTCTCATTTCCTAAAAATGTGACTTTCTGAACAGACCTTGCATACACAGGTGTGGGGCCATAGTGTTTGGGTTTTAAAGGCACTTTCTCCCCCAGAATGGAAGGTGTGCGTGCTTTTAATAAGTGCTTATTTTTAGCAGAAATCTAGGTGCTCTTGGGGACAGTGGTGGGTGCTGCTTCATGGCACGCAGATCATGTGTTGTCGGGAGGCGCTGCTGGGTGGTTGTGTGGCCCAGTGGACAAGGTGCAGGGCTTTGCCGTGTCTGGGAGAGGCCCGGCTGGCGGGGACGGTGGTGGCAGAGGACCTGGCACCGTGCAGGATTTGCTTACTGGGAGGTGAGCCTTGACTGTGGCTTACCCTGCAGGGGGAGGGTGGGGAGGGCAGGCGTGGCTGTTCACTTGGACCGCTCCCCTGCCGAGCCTGGAGGAGAGGACTCGGTGCCTGCTGGTGTTTCCTTTAAGGGAGAGGGTCCCTGAGACCGAAAACCCTCTGCCCTACGTGGAGTCGGGCTGGTGGCCAGAGGCTTGAAGTCCAACTCAATGAGGCTTGTTTTCTAAGGTCCCTTGGATCCCACCTTTGAAGGACCTTTGGCGTGTTCAGACCCTTGGAGGGTCATCTGGGTCTCCAGAGGTGTCTCGGGATTGAAACGCCACTCTTGCTCGGCTGTCTTCCTCCCTCTCCCTGCACGTCTCTCCTTGGCCCGTAGTGTTTGTGCAATGCTAAATATTACAGAAGGCATCCTGATACCTGCCTCTCATCCGTAAATGACTGAATTAAGAGAGGAGGGCACATCTTTGCCCAGATGAGCGCCTAAATAAATAGGTTCATTTTCATAAGAGTTTGCACCCACTATGAATGTTCCAGAGATAGGTTTAGATAGTTGATGCCTGATTTCTGTCTGCATTTTTTTTTTTTTTTTGTCCCTGCTATTCTTGAACTGCCTTCAAAGAGAAACCAAATCTAATGGAATGCCAAGTGCAGCCCTTTTAATAAGGGGCTCAGGTTTCTGAGAATGTTTTTACCTTGGAGCCCATCTTGTCAGGGGCCAGATTGTCTCTCCAGGTCCCAGGAGAGAAGTTTGCACAGCCAGCTTCCAGAAGCCGGGGTTTCCCATCCTGACCAAAATAGCTTGTTTCTTCAGGGAGGTCTTAGGAGGCAGAAAGGAAGAGATCAGGAGGGGTGCGTTTGGGTCACGGAGGAGGGTGCTGGCATTGTTGCCTGGCCTCCTCTCTCGGGGAGTCAGCATCTCTAAGGAATGGCCTGGCTTTCTTGTTGAAGGAGGTTACTTGATCAAGCAATTCGTCAAGAACAGGAAGAGCCAGTTACCAGCAGCCTATAAAGCAGCTCCTGCTTGAGACTCACTAGAAACAGCATGTCTGCCGTGCGGGAGACGGTGCTCTGCGGCCCCTAGGGGTTCTTGGATCTGCTTGTTTGTTTATATTTTTAAGTAAACTCTATGACCAACCAGGGGCTCGAACTTAGGACCCTGGGATCGAGAATCGCACGTTCCACCAAGTGAGCCAGCCAGGCACCCCCTGTTCATTTCTTTAAAGCCTTATTTACAATTGGCTCTTTTCACGAGGAGTACTTTAAATACTCCGTTGTTTCCCTCTGTCTTCTTCTCAGATTCCGCCCGGCTGCTGGGGTCATGCGGGGCCACTAGCCTGTGCAAGGTCTTTTCTCCGAGTGATACTGGCAGTGGGACCTGCTAGGGCCCAGTGCTGTGCACGGGGCTCCTTGGTCTCACAGAGAACGGGCCAGGCGGTTCGTGCCAGCCACCAGCCACTCCTCTGTGCTTGCCCCACGGACTTCTCACCAGCACTCCTATCGGGAAGTTAGGAGGGAAGGCGGACAGGGTGTCCCATCCCAGGCCTTGTAAGCGATCCTCAGTGTGTCCCAGGTGGCTGTCTTGCCCTATGCTCCCCGGACCTGGTTTGCCCTGCATGCATGCAGGGCCATGAAACAGCCCTGGCTGCAGGGAGACTGCATGGCTGGTAGGTTGGTTGGGCAGGGCTCCTGGTGCTTCCCTGGCCTGGCCATGTCTGCCCTTTGTTTGGGTGAGCGCTTTGCTCTGTCTCTTGTGTGTTCCTGGCCAATCTTTAACCGCAGTGAGAGGTTTGATGCTTACACGAGGTTCACAGGCTTTTAAATCCACACATCGTAGAGGCTTCCTTCTGCAGTTTTTTGCCATGAACATGAACTGAAATAATGTACTTAACTATAACCTACTACTGATCTCTTCCCCCCTCTGTAATCCCCCTGTAGGTGTAAAATACCAAATACACAAATAAAAGCACACAATTTCACAGTGGCAGGCTCTTTGGTATTCCGTTTGAGCCCTACAGAGAACTGTTTCCTGTACCTGTTCTTTTGTTGACTGTCAGAGGCAAGGTAAACGTTCGTAAAATCATTAGTGGCCCAGAAGCTTATCTTTCTGAACAGGATGGGGAGGGAGAGAAATGAGAGCAGCTTTTCAGGTAGCCCAGGGATCCTGTAAATAACACCAAGATGCCTTGGAATTGGTAGAGGTCTTGCTCACGTGCATCAGGCTCTTGAAATTAAGAGTGCGCTCACTAGATCTTTTCTTTTTAAGTACTCTATCAAATGAGAAGGATGAAGAATGACATTCCGCCTCACTAGCAGTCCTGGCTAGCACAAGATCACAAAGAGAAAAAAATAACTACCGCACGCCCGTTCAAATGGCAGACATCACGACCCAACAAACCGGTTGCTAGAGAGTTTGTGGGTCTCATGTCTTACAGAGGAGTGTGTAAATGGGAACTACACTTGGGGACTTAACTTGAAAATGGCATGTGTCCATGTTCTGTAGCCCAGTGGTTCGCCTCCCGGGTACGTGCCCCAGAGAAAATTCACAAGAGCAGCAAAAGCTGTGTTCAGATGATGGAGTGAACCAAAGGCACACAGCATTGGATCACGACGCAGTAGATGGAAAATAAGCCCAAGCGCTGACAGACAGCATGGTGCTTTTATAAAATACAAAACGCTTTAGAAATCTACAGACATGTAGAGAACAAAGCAAAAGAAGCAGGTCCTGAGGTTGGGGGAGGCAGGAAGATGACGATACTCTGGGTTCCTTTGGGTAGTGAGTTCACAACCAAGAATAAATGTTGGAACCGGCTGGGGAGGGAGGGGGTGGAAGGGAGGCTCATTTGCACCTTAAGACGTGGGGGTAGCAGGTGACATACGTGGCTCCAGGGGCTTCTAGCATGTTGTACACACTTATCCAGGTGATTTTTCTGAAGGAAATGCATAGCTTCCCATCAGGCTTTAGGACATGTATGACCCCAGAAGATTCTCAGCTTGGAATTGTTTTTAGAGCTGTCGCATTGTTACCTGGGTATCTTGATTGGGTCACGAATGTGCACACAGCACGCACTCAGTGAACTGAAAAAAGCGAGGTGTCTGGAGTGATGATGAAGGTTTGGGGACAGGTCGTGGTGATGGTTGTGCCGCGCTGTGAATGTAATGCTACTGAATCACACGCTTAAAAGTGGTTTAAATGGTCATGAGAAACTTGTAATACACAAAAACTGTTGAATTATTAAAAAAAAATTTTTTTAACCTTAAGTGCACTAGAATTGACGCAACTGGACATGAACTGTGTAGTTTTTCGAGGCTTGTTTTCTGAGTCACAACCCAGTGGTTTATAAATAAAATAGAACCTTGGAGGACTTAGAAAATTGCCTGGAAGGGGGACGGCATCCTTTTTTCACACTCAAGTATAAAAAGGGTCCTTGGGTTGACCAGCCCCCATTATTGCAGATGGGAAATGGGCTCAGAGGGGGCCTGCGGGCTTCTAGGTCCTGCTGCAGATTGACCTGGAGACTTTGCCAGTGTTCGGAGGTCACTTCTGCCATTGCCAAGGCCCAAGACAGAAGCCAGGTGTAGGACAGCTCCTTCCCATCGGACAAGTGGAGCCTCTGTCAGTCTCTGCCCGCTGGAAACCCCCGGGCACGCGCACGGTCCAAGGATCAACGGACACCGACCCCGGCCCGGCCTGGTCGTGCGAGTGGGGGTCAGGCAGGTGGTCCCAGCAAGGAGGGCTGCTGGTGCGCACCCACCGATCTCCCTGCACTTGTGGGTGCTGGGAAGACAACAGACTGGAGACTTTGGGTTCAAATCCAACATAGCTTCCGTGGGCCTCCAGTCTTTTCACCTGTGTAAGTGAAATCCAACGGGCCAGTTACCAAGGGAACTGAATGCAGCATTGCCCAGCATGGAGCAAGGGAGTGTGGTGGTGCCCGCACAGGCACAGGTCTGGGAGTCAGACAGACAGCTTGACCGTGCCTGGGGATGGGGACAAGTTCCTGGCGGCGAGGCCCACAGATCTCTGACAATCAAGGCCCGGCTGGCGCACTACTCTTCTTCCCCACGGGGTGGCAGCCGCGGGCAGCCCTGGCCCGCTGTGCCTTCGGGGCTGGGCCTCCTGTCTGAGCCCTGGCCACCCCCGACAGGCTGAAAGAGAAACCCAGTCCTCTGGCCCAGAGGGGCCCCTGGGGCTGAAAGAGAAACCCAGTCTCCTGCCCAGAGGGGCCCCTGGGACCAGGAAGCCCAGGTTCTGAAATGCCAGACTGACGGGGGTTTCCCTGGGGTCTCCTGGGAGTGGAGGTGCCACCAGGAGTTTGATGGCCTTGGGCCAGTCATTTAATGCCCAGTAACAGGAGGCACGGAAGCACCCCGTATATTTATGGGTCCCCCCCAGAAGCTGGTGACAGCAGGAGCGGCAGCTGCGGGAGGGGGCCTCGGAACAGGGGGAAGGGGGCAGGGGGGAGCCATGGCTGGTGGATCATCCCCCCTTCTGCCCTTCACCTTGCCTCCCCATCCTGCTTCCTTGTTCGGCCTGCCCCGGCGCACACCTGCCTGCATCCCTCTGCCCCGTGTTCTGTGGGAGCGCGCACGGGTGTCTGTGAGTGTGTGTGTGTGTGTGTGTGTGTGTGTGTGTGTGTGTGTGTGTGTGACTCAGCCTCTCCCTGTCTGTCTGTGTCTGTCTGTCTCTGGCCCTCTCCCTCCCTGGGTGTGTGTTGGGGGGCGGTTAGTGTGCGTGTGTGTCTCTCCATGTCTTCCTGTCCCTCCTCCCCGCGGGCTGCCCGTGTGTGTGTGTGTGTGTCCGTCCGTTTGAGCACCCGACTTCGTTCTCTTGCTCCCTATCCCTCTGTTGTCTCTTCCTCTTTGTGTGACTTGAGGTCACGCGCGTGTATGCAGTGTGTGTGTGTGTCTGTCCTTGTCTCTGGCCTCTCTGAGCCTGTGTTCATGTCTGTCTCTCTCTCCCCCTCTGTCTCTCAGTGTCTCTCCCTGTCTCTGCGAGCGTCTCTGGGTCCCCGGCTGTTCGCGGCAGGGCCGGTCCGGCAGAGCAGCGGATGTGCGAGGGCTGATTCGGGGGCCGACAGGAAGCCCGCCACCTCGCCTGCTGCCTGCCAGTCTCGGTGGCGGCGGCGGTGGCTCGGGCAGGTGTGTGGGCTCAGGATGAGGTGGCCGCAGTGAGGAGCCCCCCGACTCTCAGGTAAGCCCGGCAGGGGGTCCTGAGTCTGCCTCCCACCAGGGGTGGGAATGGCCCTGCTGGCCCCGCAGGAGGGCTGAGGTGGGGGGCGGGGGTTGCCTGGCTCGGGGGCTGGGAAGATGCCAGGCCACCTGGCTCTCCCTCGCTGGGCCCCAGTCCCGCCCTGACGCCCCTGGCTAGGGAGCCCTCTCCCCAGACCCTGCAGCACTTCGAGGGCAGACTGTTTCTGGGGCTCCGGCGCTTTCCCACCCTCACCTTCCCCTGCCCAGCCTTCCCAGGCCTGGGGAAGCCTCCAGAATGGGCTCATCGCTTCCAGAGAGCGGTGAGGGGCCAGACCCACGGGCCTTGGTTTCTTCATCTGTGGAATGGGACTGTAACGTCCCTGCCACTAGGCTACGGGAGGATGGATGAGACTCTCCGGACAAGGGTGCCCAGGGCCTAACCCCCAGGCCAGGCCAGGCCGAGCAGCCCTCCCGCCACCCCCCACCCAGCCCCCAGCCTGGCCCACCAGCTCTCTGCTGGGGAGCTCCTTGACCCTGGCCGTCACCATTCCCCACCGCTGCCCCAGGACCAGGGCTGCCCAGGCCCCCTCACTGGCCACCTGAGCATTAGGAGCCTCCATAGAGGCCCCTGGGTCGGCCTTATCTGAAGGCCAGGATGACATGGGAAAATGGAATGGGCACAGGATAAAGCCTCCCCAGGGCTCGGACCCAACCTCTCGTTCCTACCCCATAGCCTGCCCTGTGGCCCTGGGAGTCCTCCGTTTCCTCGTGTAGGGCCGGAGGCCGGCTGAGAGATTGGGCATGAGGGTCTCCCAGGGCCTTTCCGGCTTGCCCAGCCCAGCCCCAAGGGCTTTCCCCCCGCCCGGCTGTTGCAAACTTTGTTCATCTGAAAACTGCGCACTTCCCTTTGTGCTATTTTGGCCTGCAGCTCCTCGGCCTGTGGCCTCCTCGCCTCCCCACCCCACCCAGCCCTGCCTGCCCCTTGGGGCCCTCCCGGGGCCTCTGGGCCTGCCTCTCCTAGGGGCTCAGCCTCCTCCCCCAACCCTTATCCGCCTGCCCTCAGATCCTGGCGGGGAAAGCCCGGCCAGAGGGCAGATGTAGTCAGTCTAGGGGCAGCCGTGGGCCTGTCCCTCAAATTGGTCTCTCTTTTTAAAAAATATTTCATGGTTCTTAAAAAGGTAATATAAAACAGGAGTCAAAGAGCAGGGAGGGCCTTGGGGATCAGCCCGGCCTGAGCTTGGGGATCCTGGCTCCGTGGCTAGCTGGATGAACTTGGACAAGTTCCCGCCTCTCGGGGCCTCGCTCTCCTCCCTGGCATTTCCCACATGACACTTGGCGTGTCTGTGACAACTGAGGGGCTGGGGCCGATCCCAGCCCGCCCTGGGGGTCCCGGCACGAGGGCCTGCGCGCGGGGCGGTAGGGCGGTGGAGGGAGGCTCAGGCCCCGCGTACCCTGGGCACCGGGCAGGGAGGCCCTGGTAAGGTTGCTCCACACTGTCTGCTGCTGGCCCCCTCACCCCCAAAGGCTGTTCGGCCTGCCCCGGCGCACACCTGCCCGCATCCCTCTGCCCCATGTTCTGTGGGAGCGCGCACGGGTGTCCGTGAGTGTGTGTGTGTGTGTGTGTGTGTGTGTCCGTGACTCAGCCTCTCCCTGTCTGTCTGTGTGTGTCTGTCTCTGGCCCTCTCCCTTCCTGGGTGTGTGCTGCCCCGTCCCCTTCCACAGGGACCCTGAGATGGCAAGTCACGGTAGTCATGCAACTGTGTCTCCCCCGCCTTCGTGCATCATCTCGATGCTGGGCCTCATGACAAACCCGCAGGATGAGTGTCCTTATTTCCCCATTTCCGAGGGGCTACGGAAGGCCAGCAGTACCGGGCTCCCACAGCGGGGCCCACTCGGCGTTCTCATCCCCCGCCCTCCCCCAGTGCCAGGCAGATATGGTGGACCAGGGCTGGGGGCACCCCCCGACTGTGTTGCTTGACCCAGGAGAGCAGGGGGGGCCAGGAAGCAAGAGCGCTCCCTGGTGGCCCAGGATTCCCTGGGCTGGAGGGCCGCCCTTCCCCGGGACGGCTGCAAAGGTCGGCAGGCCGGGTCCTGGGGCCTCAAGTGCCAGGCCCCTGGAGCACAAGCGAGTTCTCCGAACCAGCCGGCCAGAAATACGAGCCCTAGCAGGTTTCTCTCTGGGAAGCCTGGATACTGAGCCCGGCTGCTTCTCATCGGCCAGTAGTTCCTTGAGGAAGGCACCAGGTTGAGCCCCATTTTACAGATGAGAAGACTGAGGCCAACAGACCCCGAGGCACGGGCAGGAGTCCTCCCTCCAGGACCCGGTGCTTCCAACCCCACACAGCCTGAAGCGCCCTTGGGCTGGGCTAGAGGCACAGCAGAGGGGGCAGGAGGAGGCTGTGCAGGCTGGGAGGCCGGGGCCCAGGCCCTGAGAGCAGGGGCCTCCCCGCGGACGCCCTCCTGGGGTGACAGGGCCATCCCATCACAAGGTTTCCACTGACTCACTTGCTGTTTGGGGAGGGAGAGGCGGCTTCTCCGGGACGGCCCCGATGGAGGCTCAGGGTTGCTCAGAGGCTCCTTGTCATTTGTTGCGTGAGGGTTCGGGAAGCTCGGAGAGGTGAGGGGGACAGCCGGGTGCAGCCGAGGCCTTGGGGGAGCCCGAAACAGGAGCTGGGCAGTACAGAGCTCAGCTTCTCCCTGAGCTTCGACTTCCCCAGCCGTAAAGTGGGGAGAAGCCCTCCTCCCGGGTGGCCAAGCTGGGAAAAACAACATGCCCAGAGGGGACGCTCAGGGGTGTGGGCAGGGCCCCCTCGGAGACCCCACTGTGGCCCTCAGCTGTGTCCCTGGCCACTGCCAGGAGACTGAGTCTCTCCAGTTGCAGTGATTCTCCTCAGAAGCCCCCTTAAGAGGGTTGTACTTGCCCCCTGCCCAGGCCCTGGTATGTGGCTGCCTGTGGCTTCGCCAAGGACTGGCCATCACAGCACGGCTCCACCCCAGGGACCAGTCACTGACCCAGCAGTGGCCCAGTGCCAGGCGGGGTTCAGAGCCTCCTCACCCCGCAGAGACCCCCTCCCAGTACATCCCACCTCCACCAGCCCTGGGCAGCCCACCAGGTCTCCGCCCAGAGTACCCTTCTCCCCCTTATGCCTCAGGAACCCCTCAGTGTTTAAAGAATGGAAACCCCGGGGCACCTGGGTGGCTCAGTCGGTTAAGCGTCTGCCTTCAGCTCAGGTCGTGATCCCAGGGTCCTGGGATCAGGTCCCACATCGGGCTCCTTGCTCGGTGGGAAGCCTGCTTCTCCCTCTGCCTGCCATTCCCCCTGCTTGTGCTCTCTCTCTCTGACAAATAAATAAAATATTTTTAAAGAAAGAAAGAACGGAAATCCCACTCCCAGCTCCCCCAGGGGGCCCATGGATAAGGAGCAGAGAGGCACCCTGGGGTGCGTGGGGGCTGCCAGGGCTCCTCTGGAAGGGGCCGAGGACTGAGCTCAGGGAACAAAGCTGGGTTTACAGGAGGCAACAGGTGAGCCGGAGTTAGGATCCAGAGGCCGGAGTTTGAATCCTGCCTTTCTCCTTCGCAGCTGGGATCCCCAGCCTCAGTTTCTGTATTTGTGAAATGTTGGGAGCCTCTCCCTGCCTCCCCCCGCCCCCTGTGGGGGGTTGTGTGGATTAAGCAAAGGCACGTTTGGGACACGTACACATGGTGCTGTCTGGTGGGTTCCCAGAACCTTCTAGCACTTAGCAAATGTGGGGGATGGCCCTGGGGGCCCGGGGTGTGGGTCTTGGGTCAGACGGGGGAGCAGGGCTTGCCGCAGCCTGACCCAGTCCTCGGACAGGGACGGGAGATGGTGCTCCTGTGGTCGGGGCGCCACTGCGGGGCTGTCAGGAGAAGGGGGCAACAGACACCCGACAGTGTGGGGCTCGGGGGGGACTCCGGAGGGCTGGTCACAGGGGGTCCTACGTTGTGGCGCTGCAGGGCGCGTGGCCAGGAGCAGACATGAATGTGGAGAGCGAGCTGCTGTGGCCCTGGGTGGCCCTGCTGCTGCTGCTGGGGACTGTGGCCGGCCTGTGCGTGCGCTGCTCCCGCCCAGGTAAGGGGGCGCTTGGGGACAGGGGCGGGGTCCCCAGCCCTGGTTGCGGTCCAGGGGCAGTCGGAGAAGTTTCACAAGGCAGGGAGGAAGCCCCTAAACCACCCCTGAAGTCGGTGGGCCTGGCTCACCGTGGGGCTTTGGTTTTGCTGGGGCAGGGGAATGTTCTGGAAAAACGGGGGTGAGGGGGCTGCCGTGCTGCCTGCAGCACCCACCTTCTCCACACTCTGCTCTCCTAATAGGTGGTGAGCAAGCACCCCGTCCATGAGAGGTGGCCCACAGGGATTGGCGGTCCGGCCCCCGCGTCCCATCTGAGGCCTGCCCAGGGCCTCAGTTCCCACCCGGGCTTGGGGTCGCTTGCTAATCTGGTCTTGTTCTTGCAGCCGTGAAGAAGTCTGAGAAGATCTATGAGCAGAGGAGCCTGTGAGTGCCTCAGTGTCCCCAGCCCCGTGACTTCGTGTGCCCTGACTGTGGGCATCCACCTGGGCGTCCTCTCGCGTGTCCACGCACCCCTTCCCTCACCCCTCACTCCCACCGCCCCCACACTGGGCTCTGGTGGGTCCCGAGCAGTCCAGGGAGGGAGGGACCCTTGGGGCTCCCCATGCGCTTCCCCCATCTGGTCCGGGAGGGCTTTGGGGGGAGGGGGTGCCACTCTCCAGCGTGCCCCCCTGCATCTCCAGAGATCCTCCCTCTGCCCCCAGCCCAGGGGGGCCCACCGTGCTGGTGCTGGGGGTTGACAGAGAGTTCTGCCCTCCCGGGCAATGGGGGGAACAGAGACTGGGCACAAAGCAAAACGTGAGCCATGCTCAAGTCTCCCCTGGAAAATGCTAACAGAGCTTCTCCGGGAGGATGTGGGCATGTCCTTGGGGGGTAGGGAAGGCCTGATGGAGGAGATGGGGAGGATGTTAAGAGAGAAGGCAAAAGGGGACATTCCAGAGAGAGAACAGGGTGGGCGCCCCGCCCCCCCCGCCCCCCCCCCCCCCCCCCCCCCCCCCCCCCCGCAGGACTGGGGCGGACACTTTCTTCTGGAGAGGAGGTGGTACGCGTGGGTGTATCTTGAGAGGCATGAGCTGGGTGAGGAGGAAGGAGAGTCTTGACTGTGGGGAGAGCCCATGACCTTTGTCCTAAGGGCCCAGGGAAGTAGGGGTAGAGAGGAAATGGGGTTGGGGGGGTCACTGACCCCAGGCCGAGCAGCTGGATCCGGCAGGATGGAGCTCCAGGCACCTCGGGGGCAGGCGAGCTGCTCTATGTATGAGCCCTGGGAGGGTCAGCGGTGCGGGACGC
Organism: Callorhinus ursinus; assembly: GCF_003265705.2. NCBI lineage: Eukaryota > Metazoa > Chordata > Mammalia > Carnivora > Otariidae > Callorhinus > Callorhinus ursinus. The sequence continues at coordinate 3,397,582 of NW_027397117.1, forward strand.
TGCAGACCACGGCGTGGCCCAAGGACACCCCGGGGAGGGAGGGGGGCGGCCACCGGTGTCCTTGCGCTGAGCAGGAAAGTGACTGACGGAGCGCCCGGGGGCCTCTGAGACCTGCGTGCACACATGAGCACACATGGGCCAGCACGCCGGCTCACACCCACTAGTGCCCCCCCCCCCACACTCCTGCTCAGGCGTGCACTCCTCTCCTCACCCCTGTGTGTGCCTGCCTGGGGAAGGAACTCACGTACAAATGCACACACACCCTTTCTCATTTCCTTTTGCAACTGAAAAACCACAATGAAATATGAAAATAGAATGTCCCCATCCATGCCCACCCCTGAGGCTGGGCTTTTCTGGCCACTTGGTCCTCTGGATGACCCACCCACAGCCTCCACCAGGGGTGAAGGGGGCTGGGATCCCCTGTTGCCCCCCCCATGCCTCTGCCCCAAGGCAGGCCTCCCCAGTATCTCCCCTCCTCTCTCAGTGCCTGCCCACTCTGGGCCTCTGATTGATGTTAGAAACAGGCCGTTTGAGCCAGAAGTGAAACTGTCATAGTGGGAAGTGGGAAGGCTCGGCCTGGGCAGGAGGAGGCGGGAGGGGAGACTCGGGTTCTCCCCACTTCACTTGGGTTCAGTCCTGCCCGTGCATTTAGGGCATCCTTCCTAAATCAGGTCACCCTGACCGCTCCAGCTGCCCCTCCCCGGAAGCTCCTGGAAGGCTTGGCCAGGTACCCTTTCTGGTCCAGAGGAGGGACCCAAATGGACTTTAAATGTTTAGCTAATCTGCTCTACCATCTTTAGCAGTGGCTTCCATCCTCAAGGGAACTTCATGATCCATAATGGCGGCTAGAGCTCCAGCCCTCATCTCTGTGTTCCAGGCAGTAGTAAGAATGAAGGGCAAGGACAGAAAGGGTGCACCCCTGTTGGCAGCGCCTCCTCTGAAGTCCCAACAATCTTGGCTGGCATTTCACTGACTAGAGCTTAATCACATGGCCATACTCAGGCACAAGGGAGGCTGGAAAATACAGTCTTTTAGTTGGGCCTAAATAAATAAAAATCCCATTTCAGTGGAAGAAGGGAACACCACGCATGGCCAGGTACCTTGCTGTGTCTGCTAAGCCTTGGGAAGTTGCCTCGCCAGTTACTTGGGAGTAAAGGGTGTGTTTGGACATCCCAAGAGGGGTTGAAGTTACCCTCTCGTTGAAGTCCCTGAAGAGCCGCCCGACCCTCACCTCAGAATCGGAGGGCCACCTCCCCAGCCCCGCCCACAGACCCTCCAGACCATCTCCGGGGTTCCTGGGGAGGCCGCGGAGGCTCCGGCTCGGGGCCACGTGAGAAGGGTGGGCGCCTGGCGGGCAGCTCAGAGAAAGGGGGGAGCCCTGGATCGGAGGCCCAGAGGGGTGGCGGCTCCTCACTCTCGCCCTGGTCCGTCCCTCCCCTCTCTGTTCCTTGGCCCTGTCTGTCCGTCTCTCCTGTCTCTCTGTCCCTCCGGCTGTGGGAGGCTGGGCCCTGGCTCAGCGGAGCTCCATGTTTTCCCAGGGAGGAGAATCAACAGAACTTGGCGCTGGCCCGGACCTATTCTTGTGAGTTCTTGAACCGAAGGGTCCGGGGACTGGGCTCGGGGTTGGGGTGTCCATATGGGGACTGTGGCCAGGCCCTATCTGGTAGAGTGGGGGAACGGCCCTGGCAGGCGGGCCCGGACGCCCGGCCAACAGCCCCTTGTCCTTTGCAGTGATCAGGCAGGCCTGGCCCGGGCCCCTGGCGGACGCAGACTCTGACATAGCGCCAACAAGGTAGGGACAATCCGAGGCCTGGAGGGGGTCACAGCCCCATAGGAGGCCACGGGAAAGAGAGCCCCGGAGGGCCCCACCTGGCTGAGCTCAGGCCAAGACCTTGGACGTCAGAGCCCCAGAGCTGGATTGTGAGGGCCCCACGAGGGGGCTGTACGGCTGTGGGGCTGTGGTTCAGAAAACCCCAAGGCCTTTCCCCATCCGGCCCCTCTCAGCCCCTCCCTCCCCCCCTTTCCTGCAGGAAGGACAAGCTGCTGAGGTTCTCCCCCAGCCTTGAGGGTGAGTGGTCCTCAGACACAGGGGTGGGGGCAGGGGTGAGGTGGGACTGAGACAGGTGACTACCTGGTGGGACAGTACCTGTGCAGCGGAGGCCTGGAGGACGAGGGGAGCTGGGCCGGGAGGCCCCCGGGTTGGCCTAGCGGGGGAGAGGATGGAGAGCAGGGGTCAAGGTGGGAAGGTAGGAGACACCCGGGTTCTTGAAGGCCCTTCCCTTGGGGAGGGGGGCGGGGCAGGGGTGGGAGGAAGCCATGAGCCCGGCCTTTCTTCCAGATTCTGAGTCCTCCAGGTACCAGAACTTCAGCAAAGGTGGGTGGGATCCTGGGAGGTGGGGGCTGCGGTGGGGCCCAGGGCCCAGTGCTCGGGCCTAATCGTCACCTCCTCCTGCAGAGAGCAGACATGGATCCAGATCCAGATCCGATGCAGCCTACGTGTGAGTGGCCTTAAGCAGGGCCGGCACCTCCTCCCCGCCCCCCCCCGCGCCCCCCCCTGCCGGGTTTCCCCCTTTATGAAAGCTTCCGGCCCTAGAACACACTGGCCCAGGCAGGTGCTCAGTAGCATCACGTCCCCTCAGTTGGCCATGGCTTTGTGGGGACAGGGGCGTGGCCCTGCTCCAGGGAGGGCTTGTCTGGGGGACTCATCCTGCATCACCCAGAGATAAGGGAGGAAGGGCCCTCAGGGATGTGTCACGGATGGGTAAACTTAGGCCCAGGGAAGATGGGGACTCGCCTAGAGTCACAAGTCAGGATAGCCGGAGCCAGGCTGGGTGGCTTAGGGGCCCAGGGAAGACGGACGGAGGGACCAGGGAAGGACGGAGGGGGGGCCCAGGGGGGTGATGGCTGGAACAGCCCTGTCATCCGTGTCCCCCACAATGCCCCCACCCCGAGCCCCGGCCTGCCCAGCAACCGCTCTGGGTCTGTGTTTTCTTGCCAGAGAACCCATCACCACGGACTATTACAACTGGGGGCAGATCCAGAAGCCCAGGGAAGGTGAGGTGCAGGAGGAGGAGAGGAGGAAGTGGCGAGCTGCAGGTCAAGGCCGTAGAGGAGGGCGGGGAGGCTGGGCCTAGGTTTGGATGGGTGGCGGAGTTGGGGAGCCGGGGGAGGCTGGTGGTGGGGGAACAGAGTAGGGAAGGGATGTGGGGGGGGGCAGGGAGGGGAGAGGGGTGTGGGCCACAGAGGTGAGGGAACCAGAAGGGGAGCTGGGACCAGGGGCAGCGGGGGAGGCTGAGCCTCTGGTCACGCGGGCCCCCCTCAGGGCTGGGCAGCCACTGATGAGTACACGTGGGACCTCGGAGGAAGGGCCTGGGCCGGGCAGCCTTGCTGACAGACGCTGAGCCCTGCAGGCTCTGAGGAGGCTGAGATCTTGGGCCCTTAACACCTTGGCTTTACAGAAAAAGAAACTGAGGACCGAGGGTGGGCCGGGCCTGCTGAGAGGTCTGGGGAGGCCACACTGGGCTGGGGGTTGGGGCGCATGGCGGGCAGAGGGAGGGGGCCTCTTCCTCCCCCCCTGCCGCTGCTGAATATGGGAGGGACCCTCATGTCTTGGAGCCCCTTTGACACAGAAGGCTGCTGGGTAGGGCAGCGGTTAGAGCTCAGCTCGCAGGGGCGATGAGGGGGTGCCAGGCTCCGCTAGGGCCACATCCAGCCTAGGCCCACCGTGCCCTGCCCAAAGGCACGGCTTTAGGATCGGCCTAGGCCTGCTTCCCGTCTCTCCTCAGCCCCCAGCGGCTCTCCCTGCCCCTCGTTGCCCGATAGCAACGGGCCTCCCTCCCTCCAACTATCCAATTGCCTGATTGCAAGCCCGTCCCCACATCTCCCCTCCCCAGTGCATTTGGGGTGACCTCGGAGGGCCCATGAAGGAGCTGGAGCCAGGCCAGCGCCCGCTAAGAATCTTGTCCAGGAGAATGTTCGGAGACTCCACGGGGGACCCAGAGGGCTGGGGGCTTGGCGGGACAGGTCACCGGCCGAGGGAAGGCAGGGTGGAGGGAGGGAGGGGAGAAAAGCCAGGCCTGCCGGGCAGGGCCCCCCACCAACCTGACCCTCACCCCCTCCCTGGCAGATGACGATGATGACGATGCCAATTCCTACGAGAACGTGCTCATCTGCAAGCCGAAGGACCCCGAGTCGGGTGAGGCCGCCAGCCCCGGGGAACTGGGCGGGGAGGCCTCCTCGGCCAGGCCCGCCCACACCGCTCAAAGGCACCCCCTGCCTCGAAGCCCGAAGGTTCACCGTTTGCTCGAGTACCTGCACGAGGCCCCGGGGGTCCCGGCCTTAGGGAGCATGCAGGGGGCCTGAGGACTTGCCGCGGTGGCTGCCACCTGTACCAGCCCCTCTCCCGGTGTCTCCCTGCAGGCGACGAGGGATCCGAGGATTACCAGAACTCAGCATCCATCCGGCAGTGGCGGGAGTCCAGGAGGGCCGCGGGTGCGTGGCCGGAGAGCAGGGGTTCCCGGGTGGTCAGCTTCAGCAGGCTGGGGAGGGCCTGGCCTGGGAGGATCGGGCAGTGGGGGGGGCGAGGGAGGGACAGTCGGGGGGGGGGCAGGCTCCCCTGCGGCCCTTGCAGCTGACTTCACAGTGACACCTCTGGCCCATCAGTGGCCACAGCGGCCTGGAACCATGCCAGAACCAGGACGCCCGCCCAGCCGCCCCCGGGGTGGAAATCTCCTGCAAACCCCAGAGATGGGGACTGGCACAGTGTTCCGTGGAGCGTTTCCTGCAGGCTGTTTTGTGGCGCCCGGGGCCCTGGGCCTGGGCGTCTGGCTGGGGGAACAGGTGTGGGTGTGTCCGCATGAGCCGTCTGCCCACCGTCTGCCCATCTGCCCGCTGGTCCGCAGAGCGAGTCCCGAGGGAAGAGCCCCTGTCCCTGGCAGGCAGCCCAGATGAGGACAGCGAGGACCCCGATTATGTGAATCAGAATGTGGCAGCCACAGAAGTCTAGGAAGGATCTGGAAGGAAGGTACAGCTGCCTCGGCCCAGGGTGCTGGTGCTCACAACCTGAGGGAGGGGCCCCATCGAAGGGAAAAACAGGGCTGGAGGAGCCACACGGGAGCCCCGGTGGGGGGGGGGTCAAGGAGTAGCACCCATGGGTGCTGAAATGGGTGGCTCTGTAGGGTGTTGGGACTGAGCTCCTGAGCCGTCCTGCCCCCAACGCCCACGGCAGACCCAGGGAGGTCACAGCTCCACCCACGGCAGACACCAGGGTCTCAGGCGGCTGTTGGGGCTGTCAGGCTGGGGAGGCTGGTGAGTTGTGGGGTGCAGGGGTGGGCTCCGGGCGGCTCTCTGCAACCTCGAGCAAGTGGCTCAGCACCCCCGGGACCATTTCCTCACCCGCAAAATGGAGCAAATGGGACACAGCACGTGAAGGACTCAGGCACAGGGCTGGGCCTGGGAGGTAGAGGATGGCACCCATGACGGGCGCGCTGGACCGAGTCTGCAGCACCCACCGCACCAGCCAGCATGGGGCTGAGTGCTCCCGCGCCTCGGCGCAGCCCCCCCGCAACGCACAGAGTGCTCAGCCTCCCGTCCCAGGCCCCACTGAGAGTCAGCTGCTGGGGCCCAGGCTGTGCCACCGCGTGGGAGGCAGGCCTGACCCCAGTGGGGTCTCGAAGGCCCCCTGAAGTCCCAATCGGGGCAGGCGGGCGGGCGGCCCCCGGGCTGTGAGGGCCCCACAGCAGGAGAGGCCATAGAAGCCTGAGCCCACCGCTCACACACTCCCCAACATCTACTGGGCCCCTGCTGGCGGCAAGTCAGCCTTAGGTGCTGGGGACCCAGCAATAAACGAAATCCACCCATGGGTCCCTGGAGCGTGTGACTCTTCATCTCAGGGTTTCGAGTTCAAGCCCCACGTTGGGTATAGAGATGACTTAAAAATAAAATCTTAGACAAGAAAGAAATCCCACCCCAATAAATCCCTTACCGTTCAGGACGTCACTGTGGTGAGAGTGATGACACGGATGGCTGTGGGCTGAGAGAGAGGGCAGGAAGGACAGGCAGCATGTGAGCGGGTGATAAGCCCTGTGGGGACAAACCCACGGGGAGGAGGCCGCGGACCACGGGGCTGGGCTGCCCAGGGCAGCTGGGGGTGCTCCCTCCCCGGCCCGCGATGGGGGCCGAAGCGCGCCCAGAGGGTCTGACAACAGGGGAGGGGGCAGCCACACAGCGGCCCCTGGGTTTTCTGAGATGGGAGGGGGCGCAGCCTGGGAGCCTGGGAACGGAATCCCTGGCTGCTGAGGAGGGAAATGAATTCAGGGGGCAGCAAGGGATGCACAGAGACCAGTGAGAATCCAGGTAAAAGGTGACTTCTTGGCTCAGGGTGGAGGCAAACATGAATAGGGTTTTGTTTGGTCTTAGATTTTTTTTTTTTAAGTTTGTTTATTTCTAAGTACTCCCTACACCCAACGTGGGGCTCGAACTCACGACCCCAAGATCAAGAGTCGCACGCTCTCCCAACTGAGCCTGCCAGGCGCCCCGTCTCTGTGTTTTTTTTGAAATTTTTTCTTTGATTTCTTTGTTGACCCATTGGTTGTTTAGTATCACATTGGTTAACCTCCACGTGTCTGCATTTTTCCATTTTTCTTGTGATTTCTAGTTTCGTACCCCTGTGGTCGGAGAGGATGTATGGTATGATTTCAGTCTTCTTACGTTTATTGAGGCTTGTTTGGTGGCCTGACATGTTTCCTGTTCTGAAGGATGTTCCATGTGTACTTGAAAAGAATGTGTACTCTGTTGTTTGGGATGGAATGTTCTGTATTTACCCGTTATGTCCGAATCGGGAGTTGGTTTTGAAGGCGGAGCGCACAGGACTCATTGAGGCAGTGGGTGCTGGGGGGCCAGGAGCTGAGGGGCTGCAGGGTTTTTGGCCGAGCAACAAGAGGATGTCACTGTCCCCAGCCGAGGTGTGAGAGGCTGTGGGCAGAGCAGGCCCTGTGGGCAGGCCAGCTTATTTCTGGACGTGTTCGGCTCGAGCTGCCCGCGTGGGGAGAAATAGGAAGTGCACAGCTAGACAGCTGAGCCTGGACTGAGGGCGAGGCCAGGCTGGAGACAGACGCGGGGTGTCGTCATTGAGAGTGACAACAGTCAGCCCCCGGGGAGTGAGGCCGAGAAGAGGGGCCGGCACTGAGGCCAAAGGCTGGGAGGCAAAGCGGCGAAGGGCAGTGTCCTGGGCCCGAGGAAGGCACTTTGGGTGGGTGTGAGCAGGCGCCAGGCAGGCGGTGGGCACGTGAGCAGGCGCCAGGCAGGCGGTGGGCACTGGTGGGCACTGGTGAGACTCGATGGTGGTGGGGAGAAGGCCTGCTTGTATTCAGAGCACAGGAGTCCCAAGACAGGGAGTAGAGAACATTCCAGAAGTTCCACTTCAGAGGCGAGCAGAGACATGGGGCAGGAGCCGGAGGGGTTGTGCAGGGGGTTTTGAGCTGGAAGGTGGGGTGGCAGGAAGGATGCCGTCGGTTCAAGCTTGGGGTCCGGCCGAGGCTGGATGGAAACTTCGCATGCTGGATGCTGTCCTGCCCCGGGGTCCGGACTCCACAGGCCAGCGTCCACGGTGGCTCGCTGGGGGCGGGAGTGACCCGATCCCTGGGTTCAAAGATGTGGGCGGGCTGCCGAGTGAGGCAGAAGCGGGGCTGAGTTAGAGCTGACGCTCCTGGCAGGTCCCTTCTGGGTGGGAGGGGAGCGGGCGGGCGTTGGAGGCGAGCGCCAGTCACCAGCCCTGTACCAATTAACCACAGCCTCGGCCAGGACCGATTAACTGCAGCCTCGGCCAGGATCAGTGAGCACAGGGACTTCAAAGGGGAAGAAGGCTGCTTGATGGGCGGGTTCTTCTCAGCTGCTACAGGAAGGCGGCCAGACACTGACCATCATCATGACCCTGACCCAGCGCAGGGGGAAGAAAGTGCTAGTCCAGGCAACCCTTTCCCTTTTAACAAACCTTTTTGGTCTTCATCAAGGAGCCGAGGGAACCACCAGGCTGAGGGCTATTTCCTGCCTCCCCCGGGCTCACTTCTCTCTCCGGAGCTGCCCAACCTCGACACCCCCCACGGTTACCCCTGGGAGATGCACTGAGGCGTCTGGAGGCCCGTCCATCAGGCCATGGGGGACCAGCTGGGGGAAGGACAGTTACGCGGCGCATCAGGCCCTGGCCCGGCTTCTGCGGGAGCCCGAGGCTGAGGGCAGCGTGGCTTCTGACCTGATCCGATGCCCGAGGGTCAGGGCAAGCTGCATCCCCGTCCCCATGTCTGAAAACACTGTGTCGCTGGTATTCCTGTGCCTTTTTGCTTTGGACTCGGGTTCCAAATTGCTTACTAACGTCATTGCTGGGATCTTTTGCCTGATCCATAAACTTGTACAGTTAATTTATATCGGTGGAACCATATTTAATAATCCACATCTCCGGGTACAGAGTCTCGTCTGTCTCGTCTCCTGTGAGCATTACACATCATTTCAGCAGAGAGGGGGAGCCCCCGCGCTCCATTCTTTGGGCCTCAGTTCACTTGGAAGAGATGAGGCTACAGGACACCTGGGTGCCCTTCAGTGGGAACATCTGCCGTGGGCAAAGCACACCGTTTCTGGAGCAGCAGCAAGGAGTGGCTGAGTGGCACCCCTCTGTTGTCCCCAAATCCTCCCCAGCCCCAGGACTGGACTCGGCTGAGCTGATTGAGCAGGAACACAGCTGTCTCATGGGAAGTCCAGGGGCCCAAAGGGAACTTCTGAGCCAGAAAAGCCACAGCCGGAGAAGCAAGATGTTTCCTCCAACTGAAACATCTCAATAAAGCATTTTCTAAGACTAGCAATTCTCATGTTTGTTTTTTCCTTGCTTCATGCAAAACCTTCCAAGGGAGTGGAAGTCAAGCCTCCTGGAGTCCACCCTTTCCGGGATGCCCCACTAACTTTCCAAGTTAATGCCATCAGTTAGGAAATGAGAAGGAAAACCAGAACACAGCTGCTGCCCACTTGTTCCTTCACACCCGGGAGTCCCGATCTCAGGCTCAGAGACGGAGCGGGGTGCAGTGAGGCTGTGGTGGGGGCTCCAGGTGGGAGGAGTCCTGCCAACACGGTTCTGGGGTGTGAGGCACAGACACACGCCCCTGGGCCCTGGGCCTCCCCTGCAAACCTCACAGCGATCATGAGGCTCCAGATGACGAATAAGATTGAGGAAATATGTTAAAATGTCTTTTAAAACTTCACATTGCCGTTTTTGAGGACCTTAATTCTCCCCCCACCCCTTTTTGAAGAGATTTCATTTGAGAGAGTGGGAGAGAGCGAGTGAGCATGAGCAGGGGGAGGGGCAGAGGGAGAAGCAGGCTCCCCACTGAGCGTGGAGCCTGATGCGGGGCTCGATCCCCAGGACCCTGGGATCATGACCTGAGCCGAAACCAAGAGTCGGAGGCTCACCTGACTGAGCCACCCACGTGCGCCCTATTCTTTCTTTTATGTACACTGATTTTTTTTTTTTTATAATTTAAGAAAATGGGGAAAAAATAGTACCTTGTGGGGGAGGAACGATCGTACAAAGTAACGGAAAATTCACTGGCGAATTCTAAAGCAACAAGCATACGCGGTTGTACAGAAAGGGCGAGTCAGTGGGCAGGCGTCACACCACTGTCCCCGGCAGGTGACTCCTGCCGGTCCTCTCTGACGTCCTTACTGTCCCAGGCTGTCCTGAGACGTCTATCTCCGTCCCTTACCCCACGGAACTGTCCTCCAGGCTTCTAGAAGCACTGAGATCAGCCTCATCAGTCTACTATCCCCATCACCTGTGCTACTTGTCGGACGCTGGGGACACTCAGAGACGGGACGCTGGCTTTCCTTGCTGCCTGGCGACGCCACCTTAGCGCCGACAAAACCGTACAGCGTTTTTATTAACTAAGATGCCACACGTGCCCAGGTCGGGTGCCAAGCCCTGAGGTTCTCTGGGGCCCTGTCACCCTGTCACCATGTCCATGAGGCTGAGGCTGACTGCAGACACGTGTGAGAGCGGTGTGGAGACCATGGTTGTGTCAGGGGCAGGCGCATCCCCGTGCCGGTCGAGGGCGGCCTTTTTTCCAAATCAGAAGGCGCTGACTCCTGTCTCTCCTGGACGAGGACTCTCAGGACCCCTGTCACCCCGAGCAACGAGTTCTCCCCCCTAACTGGCCACCGGGGCCATTGTCTTCTGACACAGCCTGGCCAGGAGCCCTGCCATCTGCAGGAGGGAGTTCACACCTTCTGCTATCTTCATATGCGTGTATCCGATTTCCTGAAAAGCAAAGCACATGTCAATCTGGTTAATAAATGAGGGAGGGGGGCGCCGGGGTGGCTCAGTCGGTTAAGTGTCTGCCTTCGGCTCAGGTCATGGTCCCAGGGTCCTGGAATCGAGCCCCGCATCGGGCTCCCTGCTCGGTGGGAAGCCTGCTTCTCCCTCTGCCACTCCCCCTGCTTGTGTTCCCTCTCTCGCTGTGTGTCTCTCTCTGTCAAATAAATGAATAAAATCTTTTAAAAAAGAATAAGTGAGGGAGGACTTTATGTTTTTTTTTTTTAAAGATTTTATGTATTTATTTGAGAGAGAGAGAGAATGAGAGATAGAGAGCACGAGAGGGAAGAGGGTCAGAGGGAGACGCAGACTCCCTGCCGAGCAGGGAGCCCGATGCGGGACTCGATCCCGGGACTCCAGGATCATGACCTGAGCCGAAGGCAGTCGCTTAACCAACTGAGCCACCCAGGCGCCCTTTTTTTTTTTTTTTTTTTAACTTAAAATGGACGCAATGAACTCAAACTTCAGCTGGAAAAGGAACTCTTAAGTTGTCATGAGTTGTGTTTAGAGTTCAGTTTATTTGGCTATTGCCCTGTAAGGTACTGTTAAGAAAATAACAACAACAACAACAAAAAAACCCCAAAAAACAAAACAAATAAAAGCCAGGCTTGGAGAAAATATTAAAATACTTATAAAACACATGTCTGATAAAGGGACTTGAAGCCAGGGTATATGAGTAAGTCTCAAAACTCAGTAAGAAGAAAATGACTCAATTAAGAAATCGGTAGGTTTGAACAGATGCTTCATTAAAGATAACGGATGGCAAATCGGCACATGCGAAAGTGCTCGACGCCGTTAGCTGTTGGGAAATGCACGTTAAAGCCGGGGTAAGATGCTATGGGACACCTATCAGAATGGCTTTAACAGCATCAACCGAGGGGCGCCTGGAGTGGCCCTGGGCGTTGAGCGTCGAACTCTTGGTTTCCACTCAGGTCGTGTTCCCAGGGTTGTGAGATCGAGCCCCGCATCAGACTCTGCACCGGGCATGGAGCCTGCTGGAGATTCCCTCTCCCTCTGCCCTGCCCCGCCCCCCGACTCTCTCTCTAATAAAATCTTAAAAAGGAAAAAAAGAATCAACCCAACACTGCAAGTGCTGGCTAGGCTGGCGGGGGGGGCATCTGGAACGCTCACACACTGCTGGGAGAAATGCACAATCTACAGCCGCTTCAGAAATCGGTTTGGCAGTTTCTTATCAAGTTAAACATACCTTGACCATTAGAACAAGCAATCCTACCTCCTGGGAAGTTGCCCGAGAAAAATAAAAACTTACGCTCACATTCACACCGATTCGCATGCGCAAATGTTTATAGTGACCTTACTGATGGTCCCCAAAACCCAGACCCCCCGGCGTCCTTCAAGTGGTGAACACACAAACCGTGGTTCGCTGCTCGGCAAGGAAAAGGAACGACCCACCAACAGATTCAACAGCATGAACAAACCCGAAGTGCATTAAGCTAGGCGGACTACTTGATTCCGTTGTCATCTCCACAGGACAACCTTCTGGAAAATTCTGTCCCCCCAAAGAGAAAACAAAGCGGTGGTTTCTGGCTGCTGGGGGAGAAGCTGACTACCAAGGGGCACGTGTATTTAGGGGGCGGGGGATTTATAGAGCTGTTCCGACCTTGATTGTGGCCTTTACAAGACTGAACACTAGTCAACAGAAGGCACCTGAGAGGCTGCATTTTACTCTATGTAGATTATACCTCAATTAACCTGACCGTAAGGGTAAACAAATAAACAAATCTTGAGTGAAGAGAGCCACCCTAAGGAACTCTAGGTCGCTGACTGGCAGAACAGGCTGAAACCAACTCCCAGCCCCAGGACGATCTGGCGTTGGGACACTCACTGAGCGTCTTCCAGGGGCCAGGCCTGGGAGCCGAACGAAGAGACCGCAGCGTGGCCCACGCTCCCCAGGAGAGCCACTGCTGTACTCTCACTGACCTTGATAAACTCCAGTTTCAAGTACTCCGCCATTTGGAAGGTTTTGCACACTCGAAAAATGTTGCCAATGATGTCTTCCGGCGAATAGCCAAGATGCCACAGGTGAGCGAGAATCTAGACAGAGGAAGATACACTGGGTGACAAGGGTACTGGGGGGGCGGGGAGAGGGGACGAGGCCCACCAGTCTAGGGCCTGTCCCCCAGCAGGGAGCAGACAGATCATCCTTGGCCACCCAGCCATCCAGCCTGCCCTGGGGGGGGGGCGGGTCACTGGAGTTTCCCAACAGGGAGAAATTACATAACAAATGTTTGTTTGTTTATTTATTATTTATGTATTTATTTATTTGTTAGTTAACTCCAGCTGGCTCCATGCCCAATGTGGTGCTTGAACTCAGGATCCTGAGATTAAGAGTCACATGCGCTACCGGCTGAGCCAGTCAACTGCCCCAATATCTCAAATGTTTTAAAATGTACTGCATGGTGGGCGCCTGGGTGGCTCAGTTGGTTAAGCGACTGCCTTCGGCTCAGGTCATGATCCTGGAGTCCCGGGATCGAGTCCCGCATCGGGCTCCCTGCTCGGCGGGGAGTCTGCTTCTCCCTCTGACCCACTTCCCTCTCGTGTTCTCTATCTCTCATCCTCTCTCTCTCAAATAAATAAATAAAATCTTAAAAAAAAAATAAAATAAAATAAATAAAAAATAAAATGTACTGCATGGTAAGGGCACCTGGGGGGGCTCAGTCGGTTAAGCGCCAGACTCTGGGTTTCGGCTCAGATCATGATCTCAGGATTCTGAGATCAAGCCCCGTGTCCGGCTCGGAGCTCAGTGCGGAGTCTGCTTGTCCCTCTTCCTCTGCTCTTCCCCCTGCCCGCTCGCGCCCTCTTTCTCTCTCTCGCTCTCATACATAAAAACAAAATCTTTTAAAAAATGTTTTGCATGGTCTCCTACGACACCCATGTAGTGTCTTTATCCAAGGCTCCTAAAAAACTGTATTAATCATCCCAGTGAGCACCCAAGGGGAAGAGGCCCCCCCTGCAGGCCTAGCCTCCACCAGCTCTCCACCGAGCAGAGTCCTCCCAGCCTTCTGCCCGGTCTCAACCACAGGCCCCAGTTCCAATCCCACCCAGCCCACTCAGATGGTGGGGCCTGGGGTCAGTTGTTTTGCCTCTGCTACAGCATCTCAAGGCAGATGCAGGGGGCACGGAAGCTCTGTGTCCCTAAATCTGAAGGCTACCTTTGGGCCCTGTGTCTGGGTCTCTGGCTTGGTCTCGAGTTGGTTTCGAGTTACATCTGGCCCTGCCCTCAACCCAGTCCACTTCTGGCCTAGTTTGGTGAGAGCAGGGGGAGGGAAATTGGCTGGGACCAGGCCAGTGGCCTTAAATCATACCACTGCCACCCTTGTGGACCTGAGGGTCACCTGAACTGTGATGATGCCCCCTGGAACGTGCCCATGGGACCAGGCTCCATAACGAGGCTGGAAGCCCTGGGTCCTGCTTCTCCCAGATGACCAGGAACCACTGGGTCCCTGAACGCCATTCCCATGTTCCTCAGGGGGACGGGAGGCGAAGTCTCCCTTGGCAGACACAGATGGCATCATGGAAACGTAAGGAGATGGGCTGGTCTTTCCTCAGGTCTTGGGTGGACAAAGTCCCCTTGTGGAGGATATAATTATAGGACAAAGACATGACTCTGAATTGCAGGTTGAGTGCTTGTCAGCAGTGTGATTTAGACCAAGGAATCCAGCGTCCTGGAATCCGTTTCTTCCTCTGGTGTGTACCCAACTCCTGGCCTCATTCTAAGAATCGAGGGGAGCAATGCATGTGAGCAAAGTCCCCAGCACACAGAGAGGCCCCCTCTGCACTGCCGAAGAAGCAAAGTCTCCCCCCCGAGTCAGGGAGGAGGAGGGACGCAAACCTTGTATGCCTCATCGATGTTGGCGTTCACGCAGTGCTGGATCATCTCCTTCACCAGCAAGGGGTGGGGCTCGTCGCAGACCTGAGCAAACCGGGAAAAAAGGCCTGTCAGCGGCTGAGGGGGCCCACCTGAGGAGGAGCCCCGACACACCAGCATAACCAACCACTCAGCGGGCTTTTCTCATCAAATTCCCTGGCAAACAGAACCAGGTTTGGGAACACCGCTCTCACTACCAAACGAGTGACCAGAGTGTGGCGTCAACCTTCCTCACTGGGGAGGAAGTTCGAACACCGTGGTTACAGATTGCCCAACCATAAGCGGAGTGAACAAGGGCTGACAGGAATCTCTTGTCTTCTGAAAAGCTGTTAGCCACACACCTTAGGTCACTCGGAGGACTGCTTGCCCAGAACCACTCACAATCCACTTACGAACTGGACCAGCCTCCCACCTGGAAGAGAAACTGGCTTTCCAGCGACAGACTCCCCCCGACCCCAGCATGTCAGCGTGAAGAGGAACAGGTGTCCCCGAGCCTGGGGCTGCCCCCCCGGCCCCTCCCTCCACTGGCCTGGAGTCTGCGCTCCACCCTCCACCCCGGGACCCATATTTAAAACTTCGACTTCTTCTTTTTTTTAAGTAGTGTCCATGCCCGACACTGGGCTCGAACTCACAACCCTATCAAGACCTGAGATCAAGAGTCGGCACTCTACTGACGGAGCCACCCAGGTACCCCCCAACCACATTTACAACTTCTTCTTTTTTTTTTTTTTTAAGATTTTATTTATTTATTTGAGAGAGAGAATGAGAGATAGAAAGCACGAGAGGGAAGAGGGTCAGAGGGAGAAGCAGACTCCCCGCTCAGCAGGGAGCCTGATGTGGGACTCGATCCCGGGACTCCAGGATCATGACCTGAGCCGAAGGAAGTCGCTTTAACCAACTGAGCCACCCAAGCGCCCCCACATTTACAACTTCTAAAGGAGGCTTCTGCTCTCTCCCACAGCCCCAAGTGTCCTAGAACTTCTCTTCCAACCTCAGTTAACTTCCCCCAGAAATCCTGCTTTCCAGAGCCCTGGAAGGTCTGCTCCAGGGTGGCTCAGAGGCTGAACTGTCTAGAGGAGACGTTTTAAGCAAGTTCCTGGAGTGTCCCTGAAGACACAGTGACCACCAGGGGTGAAACAGGCTTTCCTTACCCACAAACTTAATAAGAAACAGCTATGGTCTGAACGCATGGACAGCCCTACCCAGTTTTTACCCCCAAATAAGGGGGAGACTAACTGTCCTCCAAAAGAGCCAAGTGTTTTAGGATGGGGCAGCCCGTTTTCAAAAGCGTTCCCAGGAGAAAAACCCTTGGCCAATGTGGGAGAGTGGGAAACTTCGTCCTTCAGCTTGGTGGGTGTGGGAGGCAGGGAGCAGGGGCTCAGCGTCCCCCCCCCTGCCTCCCAGCAGTAGGACCATCCCGGGGAGGGAGCAGCGGGGAGCCTGTATCCTCTGCCACCCGATCTGAGAGCCCTAGGTGCGGCGCGGCCTGAGGCCCTTTGGGGCCCGCGAGCACTCCCACTTCCCCACGCGCGGGGGCGCTCCCGAGACCCTCCCGATTCTGCGCGGGGCGCAGGGGCCCCAGCGGCTCCTGTACCTTGAACACGTTCTCGCTGTTAATAAAGCCGAACCCCGAGAAAGTCGACTGCACGTTGTTCAGCGCCTGTGGAGAATCAAGTGCGCGTTGGGGGCGATTTTCAGTCCTGAGCACCCCACCCCCACCCCCCGAGTCCAAGCGGAGCCCCCTTCTCCCGGGTCTGTCCTGGGCCAGTCCAAAGCCCCAGTGGGCAGGGTCCATGGTCTCTGCGCAGCTACCCCCCCCCCCCCCCCCCCGCGCACACGGCGCACGCCCCCCCCCCCCGGGGGGGGGGGCCCGGGGTCTCGGCGCCCCCCCCCCCCCCCCCCCGCCGAGAACAAGGCGCACGCAGCCCAGGAGGTGGGCGCAGAGGGGCCCCGACGGCACGCACCTGCCTCATGTCCCCCTGCGCCGTGAAGATGACAGCTTCCAGGCCGTCGTCGGTGTAGGGCACCTTCTCCTGCTCCAGCACAGTCAGCAGCCGGGCGAGGACCTGGGCGTCGCTCAGCTTCGTGTAGCGGAGGACTGCGCAGCGGGACTGAATGGGCTCTGACCGGGACAGAAGGGTGAGGCACCCCGCAGAGGCCGGCGCATCCCCAACAGCCCCTCGTGTTAGGAAGCCGCGGCGCGGGACACGCACCAGCCACGACGGCACCAACAGCTCCCTCCCCAGCCGGTGCTCTCCGCTAGCTCAAAGCATCAACCAGTAAGCCTCCCCAGCACTGCCCTGATCGCCTTAGCTAGCCTTGGCTTCCAGAAGGGGAAAAGACCCTCCAGGATCGAGACACCCACGGGCCACAGCCCGCAGGTGAGTCGGTGCTGGGCTCCTGGTCACCGTGTGTGCTGGGTGTCCCCACCCGGCCGGTCCTGGGTGAGCAGGGACATGTGCGGGGTTTCTCTGAGGTTCCACAGAAGATTCTGACCACAGCCTGGGCAGAGAGCCACTAGAGAGATGGATACAGAATTCTGGAAGCTGCCCCTGACCCTCCTTTTAGACAGTGACAACAGCTTCTCCATGATCTCCAAGCCCCCATCTGCTCCGTGTTCCATCCTCTGTGCTCACACGCACTTTCAGGGAATGCACTCCTCTAAGTTTCTGTGCTTTTAAAGAAACCTGGGAGTCCTAAGAGTTAGTCCACTTCAACTTATCTGAAATCAGGAATCTCCACCAAGACCCTAATTATGTATTTGGCTTATCAGCACAAGATAAGATAAAAGCAATTAATGTTCCAGCTACACTAGAAGTTTCCTTTAGCAGATTTTTTTCTTGTGCGGAACACCGAAAGCTGAGTTCGCAGAATTTATTATTATTATTTTTTAAAGATTTCTCTATTTGACAGAGAGCGAGTGAGAGAGGGAACACAAGCAGGGGAAGTGGGAGAGGGAGAAGCAGGCTTCCTGCGGAGCAGGGAGCCCAATGTGGGGCTCGATCCCAGGAGCCCCAGAATGAATGAATGAATGAATGAATGAATGAATTTATTTATTTAAAGTAGTCTCTACACCCAATGTGGGGTTCAAACTCACAACGCTGAGATCAAGAATCGCATGCTCTTCTGTCTGAGCCAGCCAGACGCTTCAGAGTTCACAGAATTTAAGCATATGTCAGAATAAGGTGGCATGGCCGTCCTCAGAGCGAGTGTGTCTCTCTCTACACTGGAATGAGTCCAGAACCCAAATTGAGGTTCAGTGACAAAGAGTTTAAAAATCAACTCTGTAGCAGGACACCTGGCTGGCTCGGTCAGTTGAGCCTATGACTTTTGATCTCCCAGTTGTAAGTTTGAGCCGCACTGGGTGTGGAGATTAATCAAAAATAAAATCTTTAAAAAAAAAGAAAATAAAAATCAACTATAGCAATTTGATCTTGAGCTATTTCCTCTAACACTAAGAAATACATTTTCTTCTTTTTTAAAGATTTTATTTATTTATTTGACAGAGAGAGACACAGCGAGAGAGGGAACACAAGCAGGGGGAGTGGGAGAGGGAGAAGCAGGCTTCCCGCGGAGCAGGGAGCCCGATGCGGGGCTCGATCCCAGGACCCTGGGATCGTGACCTGAGCCGAAGGCAGACGCTTAACGACTGAGCCACCCAGGCACCTCAGAAATAAATTTCTTTAGTGATTTCGTTTATATATCTGTTGTTGCTCTTTAGAAATTAAGAAAAAAAAAGTCAGGGTATTATATGGATCAGGAAAATTGACAAGGGAGGGCTGGCCCTTTCTCTGCCCACAGCTGCTGTGTCAAATCACTAAAGGAACTCGTGGATGCACAGCCCTACGCAAAATGCATCTGGGGAGGGGGTCTCTAAGTAGGATGCCACTCCTGCCCTCAAAGATGTGTTACCACACTGGTGGCATCTTGAAGGTTGAGAATGTTCTCATCCAACGCCTTATGTTCCCCACCAGCACCGTATAGAACAAGAGTAAATGTTTGCTGAGTGATAGCTGAACAGGTTAATGAAGAAATGGGCATCTGGTGCAGGTGCGAGGGCACCAAGGGTTCCTGGTGCCACGGCCAGCCCGCCGAGGCTGGGAACCAGGACCACGCGGCACAGCGTGCCTGGCCACACGCCGGTCTGCAGCTGCCACTGGGGCCTGGGTGCAGAAGGGCGAGTCCCAGGGCTGAGCGCACACAGGCTGGGGGTTAGCAGGGTGGGCGTGATGCAAGAGAGGGGTGAGAAACGGTGAGAGGGAAACAAAGCGGGAGGGCACCTGGGTGTCTGCCTTCGGCTCAGATCATGATCCCGGGGTCCCAGGATCGAGTCCCGCATCGGGCTCCCTGCTCCACGGGGAGCCTGCTTCTCCCTCTGCCTCTGCCTTTCTCTCTCTCTGCCTCTCATGAATAAAAAAAAAAAAAAAAAAAAATCTTTAAAAAGAAAAAAAAGAAATCATTCTCCAGTCTTATTAAAAAAAAAAAAAAGAAAGAAACAAAGCGGGACCGCGTCTGCCATGGGTATCGCAAAGGGAAGAAAGTGCAAACCAGCAGGAAGCTGAGACAGGAGTGGGGCAAAGGAGTGAGGAAGCAGACAGACTTCAGGGGACGGAGAGACAGGTGCCGGGTCAGAGTGGACTGATGGGTGAGCTTGCAACAGGGGAGGCAGTCCCTGGTGATGACAAAGCCCCGTGTACAGACGGAGTGTGTGCCAAATGCCCAGTGCACACAGAAAGTGCAGGAGCACGTCTGGGGCAAGGCAGTGACCATGACACTCACTGTACACAGGACATGGAAATGTCACATGTGCCCACGATGATGCAAGAATCCCAAAGAATCAGGGTTCCAGTACCAGCTCTTCCATGTGCTGTGTGACTTTGGGCAAACTACTCAGCCTCTCTGAGCTCCAGTTTTCTCCTCTCTAATGTGGAGCTAAGAATACCTTCACGTAGAATTATATAAAATTAAAAGAAAAAGTTGATTCTGTAGTGCTCAGCCCATGGTAGGCAATCAAAAAGCCCCTACTCTTCTGTGACTAAAGAGCCAATGTGAGCACCATGGGTGGACCCCAAGCCACGTAGAGCTGACTCTCACCTATGATTTTATCTGAAGCATTACAAGCAAGAGCAAAGCGAGTTGTTTTGGAGTAGATTTCCATGGTTCTCCTCAAGGCTTGCTGGGCTCCATCAGTCATGCTGAGAAAAGAAAAACACACGGGGGCAGTTTGCAACTGGAACCCAGGGCCCACTGGACACAAATCCCTCCCTAGAGAGCCTGGGCACCCTCGAGTCCAGGTCATGGTCCTGGGGCCCTGGGACCGAGCCCTGCATCTGTGGGGTTCTCTGCTCAGCGGGGAGTCTGCTTCTCCCTCGCCCTCTGCCCCTCCCTCCAAGTGCTCCTTCCTTCCTTCCCTCCCTCCCTAATAAATAAAATCTTTTTTTAAAGAAATGGTTAAAATGGTAAATTTTATGTCGTGTGTATTTCACAATAAAAAGAGATATCACTGGGGCGCCTGGGTGGCTCAGTCGGTTAAGCGTCTGCCTTCGGCTCAGGTCATGATCCCGGGGTCCTGGGATCGAGCCCCACATCGGGCTCCCTGCTCAGCCTGGAGCCTGCTTCTCCCTCTCCCACTCCCCCTGCTTGTGTTCCTGCTGTCGCGCACTCTCTCTCTCTCTCTCTCTCTCTGTCAAATAAATAAAATCTTAAAGAAAACCATCTTCCCCTATCACTCATTCCCAAAAAAAAAAAAAAAAAAGAGAGAGATATCATTTAAGTCATCCACGGGAAGCTGGAATGAACCCATTAACCGACATTGTCTTCTACAAATGTTTGTAAGTTACTAATAAAGATAAGGTGTAAGACTCAGGTGCCTGTTAAATTGCTTTTGGAAGGTGTGATAAGCTGGTCTGCCACAAAAGTGCAGAGGGGAGAGAGCTTCTGCTTTAATAAAGCCTGACAAGAGACTGAGAAATCGAGGTCACTGTGTACTTGGCAAAGGGCTCTACCTGTCTGCTTCATCCAGGATGATGATCTTGTGCCGCCCTTTGGGAAGGGTGACCTTCTGCTGGGCAAACATTTTGATTTTGTTCCTCACCACATCGATGCCCCTGAAACGACAAGGTGTCACTGTGCTGTCGCCTTCCCAGACACATCCATGTACCTTCAGGGGGCTTCTAACCCCCGTAACACCACCACACACACAATTTTAGTTTTTAGGTTTTCGGGGCAATTCTAACTATGTATTAGGATTAACGTTGCATTACTTTTATTCCTTCGTGGAGGTCCTCCAAAAAAACAAAGATAAAATGTACTTATTCCTTCTGACAGCATGAGAGTCATTTTATCTTGCAATTACCCTGCGAGTTCACTGGACCCCTGGATAATCTGAAATACGTCATGAGGTCTCAGTGACCTTATTCTTCCTGTGTCTTGAAATGAAATGGCAATGTCATAATCCTAGTGACTATTTCCCTGTTCCTTATCAATTATTCCCAACTATGCTAAAAAAAAAACACACAAAACGTTAAAGCCTTAAGAAAATGCAAGACTTGTCGCACTTGCCTCTGATGGTGTGATAGGAGGGAAAACTGTCCCTACTGCCCCATCCTACAATGTTTTGTGTCGCTAGGGGCACTGCATTCTCTTTCTAGAAGATATAAGTTCAGATACACCACCTTTGTTGTTTTGTAAAGCATTCATCGATCACAGCTGAAAATTCAAAACTTCTTCATTTTCCACTAACAAAAGATGAAACAAATGACAGAGACCATTCCATACTATTAGACAAATCAGAAAATGACCAGAGAGAGAAAAGAGCAGCACTCTGGACGCTAATGAGGACAGTGAAACCGACCACGGTCAGACTGTCTCAGACTATGGGGTCCTCCAATGCCAAAATCGTGGGTGCATCTTCTCAAACTTTAGTATCAAGGAGTGAACGATATATATCTAAGGACAAAAAATAAATACATATCCATCCGGTGGGTCACTCAACAGGAAGGACTTCATTCCCCAATACCTTCTGACCAGAACGTGACCCATCCCGTTTTGCTAAAAGGTCATGTGACAGTATTCTCTCATCTGTTAAGATGCTTGCTTGCCCATCAACATTTACAGGGTAGGGGCGCCTGGGTGGCTCAGTTGGTTAAGCGACTGCCTTTGGCTCAGGTCATGATCCTGGAGTCCCGGGATCGAGTCCCGCATCGGGCTCCCTGCTCAGCGGGGAGTCTGCTTCTCCCTCTGGCCCTCTTCCCTCTCGTGCTATCTCTCATTCTCTCTCTCTCAAATAAATAAATAAAATCTTTAAAAAAAAATTAAAAAAAATAAACATTTACAGGGTAGTTGGCAGTGATCAAAAGCTGAGGGCAGGGGCGCCTGGGTGGCTGTCATTAAGTGTCTGCCTTCGGCTCAGGTCATGATCCCAGGGTCATGGGATCAAGCCCCGCATCGGGCTCCCTGCTCGATGGGAACCCTGCTTCTCCCTCTCCCACTCCCCCTGCTGTGTTCCCTGTCTCGCTGTGTCTCTGTCAAATAAATAAATAAAATCTTAAAAAAAAAAAAAGTAGTGAATTTGGAGGCGCCTGGGTGGCTCAGTCAGTTAAGACTCTGACTCTTGATTTTGGCTCAGGTCATGATCTCAGGGTAGTGAGATCGAGCCCCGCGTCAGGCTCCACACTGGGCATGGAGCCTGCTTAAGATTCTCTCCCTCCCTCTGCCCCTCCTCTTGCCTCGAGCGGGTTCTCTCTCCCTCTTAAAAAAAAAAAAAAAAAGCACCTGGGTGCTTTGGGGGCCCCTGGGTGGCTCAGCTGGTTGAGCATCTGACTCATGATCTTGGGGTCATGAGATCGGGCCACTCAGCGGGCTCCATGCTCAGTGTGGAGTTGGTTTATCCCTCTCCCTCTGCTGCCCCCCACCCGCCATCCCGTGTGTATGCTCACGTGCACTCTCTCTCTATCTCAAATAAATAGTGAGTTTGATGAGTCAAGGGTGAGGATAACAAGAAGTGACAATAAGCTAGAACCTATTTGTATTTGACGTCTGGAATCAGCATTTACAAAATGGGTCGCTCCCAGGCTCGTTCATGACAGCGGATGGGCAGGTAGTTGCCTACAAAGGGTGTTGTCTGTTTCCCGTCTGTGTGGCTCTTTCAAACCAGGAAAACAGTAAGGCGCTGAGACCCACATCCTCAAGGAATCACCGAAGGCAGACTCTGCAGACATTTTATTCAACGGTTCCTCATTTCCTAGTCCTCTACTGGTTCTATCTGAAGAGGGAACAGTACCTCCCACCCATCAGGATGCCCACCACTGCCAGCAAACACAGAAAACGAGTGCTGGTGAGGATGTGGGGAAATCGCGCACTGTTGGTGAGCCCATCAGGTGGCACGGCTGCCATGGAAGGCAGT
The DNA here is from genome assembly GCF_003265705.2 of Callorhinus ursinus. Lineage (NCBI taxonomy): Eukaryota > Metazoa > Chordata > Mammalia > Carnivora > Otariidae > Callorhinus > Callorhinus ursinus. Next base: position 3,420,226 of record NW_027397117.1, read on the forward strand.
GGGGCGCTTCCTCAGAAAATCAAACAGAATTACCAAAAATAATCCAGCCATCCTATTCCTGAGTGTGTGTCCGAGATACGTGAAGCAGGGTCTCAAAGAGCTATCTGTACAGCCCTGTTCATATGAGCATGATTCCTAGTTCACAGGAGCCAAAAGATGAAGGCAATGCAAGGGTCCAAAACAGATGAACAGATAAGCAAACTGTGGTGGTCTCTCCACACAGTGGGACACGACTCAGCCTTAGAAAAGGAAGGGCATTCTGACACCTGCCCCAACACGAGGAACTTTGACGGCATTATGCTGCGTGAAGTAGGCCAGTTACAAGAAGACAAATACTGGACGATTCCACTTAGGTGAGGTCCCTAGAGGAGTCCAATTTATAGAAACAGAAAGTAGGATGGTGGTTGCCGGGGCTGGGTAGAGGGGGAAACAGAAAGTTGTTATTTCATGGATATGCAGTTTCAGTTCCGCAAATGAAGTGGAAATGTATGTAACACCACTGAATGGTGCGCTTAAAAATGCTGAAGATGGTACATCTTATGGTTTGTGTATTTTACCACAATTAAAAATAATTTTTAAAATTTTCATTAAAGGGGTGCCTGGGTGCTGTGGGTTGTGGAGGAGGTTCGAAGGGGAGGTGAGCGTCGGTTGAGCGTCCTGACTCTTGGTTTCGGCTTAGGTTGTGGTCTCAGGGTGGTGGGATCGAGCCCCGCATCAGGCTCCATGCTCGGCGGGGAGTCTGCTTAAGATTCTCTCTCCCTCTGCCCCTCTCCTGCACACCCATGTGCATATGCACTCTATCTCTCTCTTTAAAATAAATAAATCTTTAAAAAAACAAAAAACACCTTCATTAAAAAAAAAAAAAAAAAGAAACCAGCTAGTCAGTGCTTACGATGCCACTCGGACAGGCAAGTGACGCCCATTCTCATTCACGGGGAAGGATCAAAGGAAAACACAAAGCTGGGGAGACAAACCCCAAGTACAACACAGAATTTGCAAAAAGGCGGCTTCTGTGACAACTCAAACTTCAAACACTCGCCACCCTTCACGCAGTCCAAACTCCCAGGTGTACCTGTCATTGGAGGCATTGAGCTCCAAAACAGCATCCTTGAATGCTGGGCCCAGCAGGGTGCGTGCCAAACACAGGATGCTTGTAGTCTTGCCGGTTCCGGGGGGGCCCTAGGGAGGAGATGGCAAGGGCTTGAGGCCGACAGAATGAGCTTGCCTTTAGCTCCTGAGCTCCTGCTCCCCACTGTTTGCGCTCATCTCCCCTTCGAACCTCCTCCGCAACCCACAGCACACATCGAATCAACACAGCCACCCACCCAGAGGCCTCCCGACCAACTGGGGCAGAATGCTTCCCTCTGCCAAGGGGAGTGTCAAGGGCTCTGGTGACCATGGGCCTCTCTGACGAGGAAGCTCTGTGCACTTAAGCTCTTGGGAGGCAGGGAAAGTCAGACTCCAAGACCTCCAACAGGGCCAGGACCAGGGACTTACAGCAATGATAATATTGGGCACGTTCCCTTCTCTTGCAAAGACCTGGAGGAAGAAAGGGGCATCAGAACTGGTTAATCTGCAGACCCGAGGCGCCAAGCCTCCTCCCCAGCCACACAGGCCCATGTGGTGACGTGGCCACAGATTTCTCCATGTGGATGTCCCACGGAACTCTCCCCTTCGCATATTCCGAACCGAATTCCTCATTCCCCCTCATACCCACCGAAGGGTCCACCCATGCTTCCCCTCACTTGGGCCCTCGATGCCATCAACCGTACCATGGCCATTGACTGGTCTCCTGGCCTCTAATCCTGCCCCACACCCATGTATTTTCCCTACTGTAACCACAACCAATTTTCTAGAATGCCCCAGCTATTAAAACATTTGCACCGGGGCGCCTGGGTGGCTCAGTCAGTTAAGCGACTGCCTTCAGCTCAGGTCATGATCCTGGAGTCCCGGGATCGAGTCCCGTATCGGGCTCCCTGCTCAGCGAAGAGCCTGCTTCTCCCTCTAACCCTTCCCCCTCTCATGTACTCTCTCTCTCTCTCTCTCATTCTCACTCTCTCAAAATAAATAAATAAATCTTTAAAAAAAAAAACACACACATTTGCACCGGATGAAGCCCTTGGATGACTCCTTCCTGCCCTGTGAGCCCCAACTCAAACAGGGCTCAGGAGGCCCTGCCCACCTCACCAGCTCATTTCTCACAACCCAATACACACTCTACAGCCTTTTTACTCTGTGGGCTCCATGGACCCGCAGCATCGGCATCCCCCAGGAGCGAGGCAGAAATGCAGACTCTCTGGCCCCACTCCCTGGATCAGGATCTGCATTTTTAACAAGATCCCCAGGCAATTCATACACATATTAATGTCTGGAAAGCCCTACTCTGTATTCCAATCAGATGGCATAACCCTCGTCCCCCCCCCCCACCGCCAACGAGCTAAGCCCTCTCACCTCTGGGCCTTTGCACATGCTATTCCTGCTGCCTTCCCTCCCTCCGCTCCTGGCCCCCCAAGTCTGGCTAACTCCCACTTACTTAGCTTTGCTGTCCCTTCTTCCATCTGAGAACTAAGATACTGTGAGCAGGTTAACACCCCCCGCCCATGTGCTTCCACAGCACCCCATTCTGCCTCTGTCAGAGTGCTCATCACACGACCTATTGACTTTGACCCCAATGAGACTAAAGCCCACACAGGCAGGGGTCATGTCTATTTTGTTCACTGTTATATCAACAGCTCCTAACACCGCACCATATCTGGCCCACAGATATTTGTAAAATGAACTCATTTGTAAAACAAACAAGTATCTTGGTAGCTGTTAAGAGTCTAAGTCCCCATTACTGCAGAGACTGCCTCCGTCATGTCTCAAACAGCTGGGCTTCTAGATTCCACCTATAGACCTCTAGGGTTAGGATTCCAAACCTTGCCATATGGGGCACACTTCTGCTCACTCCTGGTCCTGTCGTCCTGAAGACGGCTGTGCCCTGTCACTCAGTCCCCCTAGGCGGGGTTGGCAAACCATGGTGGAGGGGTGATGGCAGGAAGGGGGGGGGTAATCCAGCCTGAGGCCTGTTTTTTTTTTTTTTTTTTAAGATTTATTTATTTGAGAGAGAGAGAGAGAACACAAGCGGGAGGGGCTGAGGGAGAGGGAGAAAATCCCAAGCAGACTTCCCATGACCCTAAGATCATGATCTGAGCCAAAACCGAGAGTCAGATGTTCAACGGACTGTGCCACCCAGGCGCCTTGGGGCCTGTTTTTATAAGCCCCCTAGCTAAGAATGATTTTTATGATTCTAAAGGATTGTTTAAAAAATTAAGAATATTGGACAAAGACATTATACAGTTTGTAAAGCCTAAGGTATCTACTAGTTGGCCTTTACAGAAAAGGTTTGCCATGCCAGCTTTAGAATCATAGGTCAGAGAACCCCTCTCCAATAAGCCAGCGCCTCAAACATGCAAAGTTAGCCACTACGGTTTCTAGTCTTCTCTAAACTGATTGGCTCTCAATCCCTCAATTCTTCTGAATTCATGGCTCACTCCACCCCTCACTATCTTAGCCATCTTCCTCCAAATGCCTCCCTTGAGCTTGTCAAAACCACATAATGTGACATAGGATAATCTCTTAAAAAAAAAAAATCAGGGGCGCCTGGGTGGCTCAGTCGGTAAAGCATCTGCCTTCAGCTCAGGCCATGATTCCAGGATCCTGGGATCGAGCCCCGCATTGGGCTCCCTGCTCAGCAGGGAGCCTGCTTCTCCCCCTCCCTCGGCCTGCTACTCCCCCTGCTTGTACTCTCTCTCTGTCAAATAAATAAATAAAACATTAAAAAAAAAAAAATCACTCACCTCTAGCCTGCTCACCGTGTCTTCATTCCCGACAATTTCATTCAACTTTACTGGCCTATATTTTTCAACCCTGTTTTTAAGAAAACGCATAAAGACGGTGACGTAACTATTTTCACGCTCCCAAGAACAAGTGCTAAAGGGCAATCCCGAGAGCTCTGTCAGAAAATTATACACAGGCAATTTAAAATATAGTAAATGTTGCAGGTTTTAAATTCGAAGAGGTAACCCAAGTGCCATTTGAAAAGTTAAGTGCCTAAGAACTGTACACGGAAGGCTTTAAACCTGCCACAGCCGAGATGCACCCGTTGTTGCTGGAGAGGGGCCAGAGCGGGCCATCTGGAGCGCTGTGACGCTGGGCGGCCGCATGGTCTGCCCGTCACAACAGAAGCTCAGCACGAGGCACTGACATCATCTGATCTGACAGACACGGGTGCAGCCGAGCCCCCTTCTTATCCCTTACCTGCCAGTTTTTGTGACTGGTGCCAGGTGCACTGCAGGGCTGGCTAGACAGAAACCACAGGCCTGCCCTGTGATCCTATGAGGCTATGGGAAGTGTGGACAGGCTAGAGGCTTACTCAGATGAATACTCTCTCTCAGAGGGAGAGAGCCTTCAAGCAGACTCCCCGCTGAGCTCGCAGCCCAACTCGGGGCCCGATGCCATGACCCCGAGATCACGACCTGAGCCAAAAACATGAGTCGGATGCTCAATCGACTGGGCCACCCAGGTGCCCCAATACTTCTCTCTTTTTAAATGAATAAAAGCAAGCCATGCTGTGAGCAAATGACTTTCTCTAGCTGAAAACAGAAGTGGCAGTAGATTTGCAATCAGCACTTCCTCTGCCCTTTATTATACTCTGATTTACCCTCAGCCTGCACTCCCTACAGGGCCTGGTTCTGCTCCAGAAGCAGCTACGTGCAAAGAAGCTTGTTGGCCACATACTACAGTAAATAAAGAGTTCTCCTCCAAGACCAGCAGATGGAGCATGCTTGTTGCTACTCATTTCTTGTTCATACTCAGTCCTTTCCAGGTGCGAGCACTGTATAAGGAGTTTGGAGATCTTAGGGGGAGGAAAGTGGAAGGTACAGAAAGGAGCAATACACGGTTCTTGCTCTAAAGGCTTTCCCTATCAGCAAGCACAGAGAGCTTAGCAAATCCTCCTACAGTGCTAAACTGCTTGTATAAACCAAGGGCTGTGGAATCAGCACCTAGGAATATCAGGTGCTGAAATTTGAGCTAGACTTTGAACATGGCAAACATTCTCCTCCTCGGGGCCTCCATAGGGGCTCCCCCTGCCTGAAAGCTTTCTCCACATTGCCAATTGGCTCACTCCCCGAGTTGCCGTCTTTGTTGAAATATCATCTCATCAAAGGCCTTCCCTGACCACCAGTCATTTACCCGATGCCACCAGTCATCATCAAATATACTACTTATCTCCTGGTTTGTTCTTTATTCTTTCCCTATCAAATGGAAGCTCATGACACCAGAGTGTGTCTTGTATAATGAAATATCCTAAGCATTTAAAGTAGTGTCATACATAAAAAATGTAACTCAAGCCACATATGTAATTTTACACTTGCTGGTGGCCACATTAAAATGTAAAAAGAGGGGGGGCGCCTGGGTGGCTCAGTTGGTTAAGCGACTGCCTTCAGCTCAGGTCATGATCTCAAGGTCCTGGGATCGAGCCCCGCATTGGGCTCCCTGCTCAGTGGGAAGCCTGCCTCTCCCTCTGACCCTCCCCCTGCTTGTGTTCCCTCTCTCGCTGTCTGTCAATTAAATAAATAAAATCTTTAAAAAAAAAAATGTAAAAAGAGGGGCACCTGGGTGGGTCAGTCCGTTAGGCGTCTGCCTTTGGCTCAGGTCATAATTTCAGGATCCTGGGATTGAGCACCACCCACCCTGTTCGTGCACACATGCTTTCTCTCTCTCAAGTAAATGAGTAAAAATGTTTTTAAAAAAAGTGAAAAGAAAATAGGTGAAAGTTAATTTTCCTAAGAATTTATTGAACCTAGTATTATCATTTTCAACACGTAATCAATATAACAATTACGAATGAGATTTTTTTCTTTTATACTAAGTCCTGGAAATCCGGTGTATTTTGTAAACTTACAGCCCTACTCAATTGGAACCAGCCTCATTTCCAGGGCTGTCAATGGACTCAAGGGGCTAGTGGCTGGGGGACTGAACAATGCTGCTGTGGATGTTCCAGTAAGCCGTACTGCGCTCCATTTAGGTATCAGCTCAGGAGAGGGGTGGGCTGGAGGGATGGGCATGCACGGAGGACCGAGAATAAACCATAACCGCGCGCAGAGGGAGTGGGACCAGAGCGGATCGCCCACACCACACCTGTGCCCGCGGCAGGTGACTTTCCATGTCACCAGCTCCTCTCAGATACCCAGGATGCGCCTTCTGCACACAACCCCGAGTTCCGAACCTGCATCCGACGCTTCCCGCCATCAGAGTAGCCTCAGGCACAGCGCCAGGCGCCGAGTGGGTGGTCACAGGGGGCAGCTATGATCAGAATTAGCACTGTTCTGACCATGATCCCGCTTCCAGAGTTCAGACCCGCCACTCTTGAGCCCGGGGGGGTGTCAACGACGCGCGTCCCTCGCCCTCTCCAAATACTAATCTACTCGATGCCACCCCGAGGCTTCCTGCTCCGCTAAGGACTCCCTAGAACGAGCTCCCGCCCCTAGGGTCCCCGGGACACGGCCCGCCAACTCGCCCACCCACACGTCCAGAGCACCCATCATTCATGGCCTGGGCCCTCACCACGGCAGCTCGTAGTGGCCGGCGCTGCCCGAGACCTTGCTGGAGGCGGGGGCAGGGTCCTGGGCCCCGCGCTCGCCCGCGCCACCACCGCTCTCCCGCACCTCCATTCTCCCGCCGCCTCTTCCCGCGCGGGAGGCCCCGGCTCGTGACGCCATCACGCAGAGCCCGCCCCTAGCACCCGGGGGACGCCGGGCGGAAGCGGAAGCGGTGGGCCAGCTCCCTTTCGCGCCTGCGCAGAAGGCACCGACCTGGCCAGGGGTTGGGGGAACGCCGGTTGTCATGGAGCCGGGCCAGCGAGAGGAAAGCGAGACCCGACCGCATCGACTTCCGAGAAGGCAGGTCGCTCCAGGGAGGGACGTTGGACGGTTTTCGTCTTTGTGTGATTTGTGTGGGAAGCCCTCTCGGCGCGGCGGCTCTGGAGCGGCGGCGGCGCCCGGGCAGCTCGGGGGACGGTTTGGAGCATCCCGCCGCCGCCCAGGTGCGGGGCCGACGGCGGACTCGGACAGGGACTGGCGTCTGGGCGGTGACATCTAGGACCCGACCGTGCCCAGTTGTCCGGACCGCTCAGGTGTCCGGGTGGAAACGCCGGCCCCCGTGGGGTGGGCACCTCCTACGCCCTGGAACTTGGTGCTTGCGGTCAGGAACTTCTCACGATGCTGTAGAGTGGGGATTACTCCGATTTGGCAGAGGAGGCTACTGTCCCTCTGGAAGATGTGACTCGGTTTCGTTCCAGAAAGATAGGTACTCCATATTGACAAGTGCTTTGAGCATTGTTTTGGGCTCGTTTTCTCCCTATTGAACTAATCTTTCCTCGCATAGCCCAAATGTCATAATAATGGTGAATAATAAATAAAAATAATAAACCATGACTGTCATTTACTGTGCACAAGACCTGAGGCAGATACTCATGATTATCCGTAGAAACAGCCTTGAGAATGATTGAATCATTCGTCCAATGTCATTTAGGTTGTAAGTGGTGGAGCCAGGATTCATTCCCCACCAGGCTGCCAAAGCAATTCGTATAAAATTCTGTTGTATTGCACTTACCATATTGCATCATAATTTCGGGATAAAAACTGGCTTCCATGTCCAAATCGAAGGTAAGAATTGGAACCCGTTAGTCTCTATCCCTATTGCTTAGCACAAGGCCTGGGGCGCTGTAAATACTCCATTTGAGTGTCTTTAATGAACAGTGGGGATCCATGTTTCCAGAACAGTTTGGGTCCGCTGTGAGGAACTGGGTTGCTTTCACCAGAGGACGGTTCAGAACCCCATTGGCTGTTTTCCTTCCATCACCGGTTAAATTCTCTATATATTTTAGGTTGAAGACCTCGTCTTCCAGGTAATTGATTAGTCATTCAAGTAAACATGAGCTCCAAAATCTATATCGCAAGTGATTGTGTTCAGTTTTTTTCATCCTTACATTTCAGGTTTCTTTCCCCAATTACGGATATTTATTGCAGAAGACGGTATTGCTGTTATATTCATTTTTCTTGTGTAAGGTGTGTGCGTCATCTTCCAACCTGAGCGGTCAGCTCCTTGAGAACGAGGTGCCTGCCGCCTAATTCCTGGTTCCTTCCCTTGCACACTTAGACGCAGAGATCGTGTCTGCTAAGTGCTCATCCTAGTTCTGCAGCCAGGCTAGTGAGCTCAAAGCAGTGGGCACAATTTACAGTTGTCTCCTGTGAACTGGACGGGAACACGTGATTTCTCATTCTGTTTAACTTACTGCCAGTTGAGCAGGAACCACAAATGACTCAAATTCTGAAGCAGTTTCTTCTCCTGGTGGTAATTCCTAAAGTCTCCAGGTTCAGAAGTTACTCAGTGGTTTTCTTTTCCCCTTTTGTATGATTTGGGGTTGGGGGGGGATGCTTGAAGTTGACGCTCCTTCTTCCATTTTCCTTTGAACTAAGAGAGCCGTCTTGCGTGTTTTGAAAATCACTGTTCACAGATCCTTTATTTCTCTGGAGGAGAAGATACAAATTTTCTTGAAACATAAACTCTTCTGGAAATGTCTTTTTCTTGGTTTTCCCTTGGGATGTTTTTCATGTGGCAATATTAATATTTTCCTTATAGTCAGCTATCACATACACACACCCCTTTCCATCACATACACAGCTTAAAAACAAAGTATTTTCAATAAATACAGAAAACAGTATATAATTCTTAACCCTTTTGTGGTTCTTTTCCCAAAATCCCACTCTACAGAAGGCCTCTTGGTGCACCCAGGACTCTGTGTTCACTGATGCACTTGGAATGCCAGGAGGATCAGAGAAGGAGGTGACCTTTGGGGCAGAACTTCGTAACAGGGCTTGTTTTTTTTTTTATAACAGGGCTTTTTTATATTGAGCCTTCTGTGCCTTATTTGAGTTGGTCCCAGAGAGAGCTCAGAGCTTAAAACCTGCAGCCATTCCTATAGAGCCACACAACAGCCACATTGGGGGGCCCCCAGGTATGTTGGGGAAACCACAGGTCAAGGAACAAACCAAAGGAAATGTCAAGGACAACCCAAAGTGAATTCCTCCTCTTCTCTCCTAACAAATCTGCCCCTAGGCTAAGCCCCCTGACTCTCACCTCACAAGGGCAATTAGTTATACAAAAGAGGAAGAACATGGAAAGGAGAGAAAACAAAACAAAATCCTTGGGATGCCTGGGTGGCTCAGTCATTAAGCATCTGCTTTTGGCTCGGGTCATGATCCCGGGGTCATGGGATCGAGCCCCGTGTTGGGCTCCCTGCTCAGCTGGAAGCCTGTTTCTCCCTCTGTCTGCTGCTCCCCCTGCTTGTGCTCTCTCTCTCTCTGTCACTATCATATAACTAACTAACTAAATAAATAAATAAATAAATAAATCTTAAAAAAAAATCCTCGGGGCACCTGGGTGGCTAATTCAGTTAAGGCTCTGACTCTTGGTTTCAGCTCAGGTCATGATCTCAGGGTCATGAGATTGATCTCTGTGTCGGGCTCTGTGTTGACCATGGAATCTGCTTGAGATTCTCTCCCTCTGCCCTTCTCCCTGCTCTCTCTCTCTCTTTCTCCCTCTCTTAAAAAAAAAAAAAAAAAAAAGCTTTTACCAAAAGCCAGAGAATTCCAATCAAATTATCAGATGGGACAGGCAACAAATCTTGGTTAGAATGACACCTTGACTTTGACCACTAGAGTGCATCCCATTTCTCAAGTCACAGTGCCGTTGTGGAGTTGAAAATGGGGTGGCCTCTGAAGACCAGGACTACCAGAGACACCTGCTTTCCATCCACTGGTAGCCTCCACTGGCCCGGAATATCAAACCTACTTGATGCTGTTTGCTGTGCTTACACTGAAGTTTTAAAAATTCATGTGTTGTTTTCCAGTGGGTTTCTTGATGAATTATAGCTGTTTTTTGTTTTTGTTTTTTTAAAGATTGTATTTATTTATTTGACAGAGAGAGGCACAGCGAGAGAGGGAACACAAGCAGGGGGAGTGGGAGAGGGAGAAGCAGGCTTCCCGCGGAGCAGGGAGCCCGATGCGGGGCTCGATCCCAGGACCCTGGGACCATGACCTGAGCCGAAGGCAGACACTTAATGACTGAGCCACCCAGGCGCTCAGCTGTTTTTTTTTTTTAAAGTGGTGATACTAATGGGTTAGCCTGGTGATGGTTATTAACAAACCTAAAAAAATAAAAATAAAAAATAAATAAAGTGGTGATACTACCACTGAAATAATTGTTTGCTCTCAGACGCTGCCATGTTCCATCACCCTTAGAATTTTTCTAACATTCTCATTAACATTTTCAATATTAAAAGGCTTATTATGTAGGGGCGCCAGGGTGGCTCAGTCGTTAAGCGTCCGCCTTCAGCTCAGGTCATGATCCCAGGGTCCTGGGATCGAGCCCCGCATCGGACTCCCTGCTCCGCGGGAGGCCTGCTTCTCCCTCTGCCCACTCCCCCTGCTTGTGTTCCCTCTCTCGCTGTGTCTCTCTCTCTCTGTCAAATAAATAAATAAAATCTTAAAAAAAAAAAAAGGCTTATTATGTAGTGAAAAAGCATATATCCTAAAACATACTTACAGTATAAGGATTTGTTATTTGGGTAACATTTGTCCTCAGGAATTGCTCTGATTACATTTGTGGAATTTGGAATCTGGTAGAAATCATAGAGCCCGACTCTGGGTTTCCATCTTTAACAAATATTGACTGAGTGCCTGCAACCACCGTGATGGGCACGGGATGAGTGGACAAGGCAAGCTTCCACCCTCAAGGAGCTTAAATTGTAGGGAGGGAAACAGACGCCAAGTAGCCAATCATATGTTTATTTAATTATAACCATGGTTAAGTGTTAGAATGAATGCTTGTTGGGTTAGCATCAATAAGGTACCACCCCACCTGAGAGGTCAGGAAGGGCTTTGCTGGGGAGGGAGCATTTGACCTGAGATCTGAACCTGAATCTGAGAGCTGGGTGCCCATTGACTTTGCCTGGAAGGTGCCCCCCAATGCCCTCCCTGTCTTCCATTGCTCTCTCTCAAGAACCTGTTTATTTCTGTGTTGTCCTTACTCACAATTATCTGGATTTATTGCCTTGTTTATTGTGTGTTCCCCCCCAGAATAGCAGCCCTTTGAGAACAGGAGCTCCCTCCATCCTGGTCACCCCTGCATCCCCGTGGCCTGACAAAGCCTGACAGAGCCTGACGAGCACACAGTGGCTGGAGGATCCAGGGTGAGTGCGAATCAGGGTTAGAGAGGAAGGAGGCCTGTGGGGGCCAGACTGTGCAGGATACAGGGAAAAGCAACAAGGCCCAGTTTTTGTTTTGTTTAAAAATTTATTTATTTTAGAGAGAGAGAGAAAGAGAGTGCATGAGCAGGGGTAAGGGCAGAGAGAGAGAGAGAGATGCCTCAAGCGGACTCCCTGCTGAGCACGGAGCCCAACACGGACCTCGGACCTCGATTCCAGGACCCTGAGATCATGACCTGAGCCGAAACCAAGAGTCGAGTGCTCAACCAACTGAGCCACGCAAGCGCCCCAACAAGGCCTAGTTTATGTTTCAGGTCTCTGGTTGCCATGTGGTAAGTGGTGTGGAGGGAGGTAAGGGTGCTTGTAGAGAAAAGTGTGAGTCGCTTATCATGATGAGCACTGAGTAATGTACAGAATTGTTGAATCAATATTGTGCACCTGGAACTAATATAACACTGTGTTCACTACATTGGAATTAAAACAAACAACTTAATAAAAAAAAGAAAGAAAAGTATGTGTTGAAGGCTTTGTTTTGTTTTGTGATCTTTTAATCTCTAAATTTAAAATTATAAGACATATGAAACATACTGAAAATAATATCAACATTCATGTACTCTTCCACCAAGACAGATGTTAAAATTTTGCCTCTTTTTTAAAAAGAAAACATTATGGATACTGCTAAAGTTCTGCCATTCTTTCCTTTTCTCTCTTCTACCCCCACTTTACAGAAGAGGAACCCAAGGCAGAGAGGTCAAGCTTTGTCCTCAAGGTCTTTTGGCAAGTAGGGGGGAGTCTGGATCTATACTAGATGGTCTGAGCCCTGAGCCTGTATATTTTATATGCGTTTGTACTTTTTTTTTTTTTTTAGAACACATGCAAGCAGGCAGGGGTGGGGAGGGGCAGAGGGAGAGAGAGAATCTTAAGCAGGCTCACAACCCTGAGATCATGACCTGAGCGGAAATCAAGACTCAGACACTTAACAGACTGAGCCACCCAGGTGTCCCTCCATTGTGTTTCTGAGATAATTTCTCTAGCAGCATAGATAGAAATGGAATTGCTGGGTCCCAGGCAAGAGCATTTTCAATTTAATAAGGGTCCGTAGAATGACCTTACGAAGTAGATCTCCAGACAAATCCTCACAGAATAATCAGCGTCAAGATAGAGGGAAAAACCCAAACCCTACAGGGCCTTATATGTTTTACCTCCACAAGGCCATCTCCCTGACCTCCCTTTCTACCACCCTTGCCCTCATACACTATTCCAGGCACAAGGGCCTCCTTGCTATAAATGAGAAGGGCCTAGCACATCCCTACCTCAGGACCTTTGCACTTGCTATTCCCTTGGCCTAGAATGCTCTTCCCTCAGATGTGCGCATGGCTTACTCCCTTGCCTCATTCTGGTCTCTTCTCCGTGTTATCTATTCATTGAGGCTTCCCTGTGCCCTTCCTCCCACCAGTCCCTTTCCCTACCCTGCTCTCCTTTTTCTTCTATAACATATAACTCTAGTTGACAAATATGTATCAAATATGTATTGTGTATTGCATCCCCCATTAGAGTGTGTTTCATGATGGCAAGGATTTTCTCCATATTAACCACTGCCATTGTCAGTGTCTTGAACAATGCCAGGCATTTAGCAGACTTGGAGATAGATAGATAGATAGATAGATAGATAGATAGATAGATAGATAATTTTTGGCAATAAGTTTTTTTTTGAGTATAGTTGATACAATGTTCCTTTAGTTTCAGGTGTCATTGATAAATATATTTTTTAAAGATTTTATTTATTTATTTGACAGAGAGACACAGCTAGAGAGGGAACACAAGCAGGGGGAGCGGGAGAGGGAGAAGCAGGCTTCCCGCTGAGCAGGGAGCCCGATGCGGGGCTCGATCCCAGGACCCTGGGACCATGACCTGAGCCGAAGGCAGACGCTTAACAACTGAGCCACCCAGGTGCCTGATAAATACTTTTTGAATAAATGAATAATCCCAGGGAGTTTCAGAAATACAGACATGATGAGGTAAATCTAAATTTTACATTAGTCTTTTTCTACAGCACTCACGTATAATTGTTACATATTTGGTATTTTAAGGATTTGAAATGCTTAAGAGAACTTGGCATCCTAGTGTCTACCAAGAGAACTTTATGGTTATCATTTAAAATGGAAAATTGAGGGGTACCTGGGTGGCTCAGTAGGTTAAGCGCCTGACTCTTGGTTTTAGCTTAGGTCGAGGTCTCAGGGTCGTGGGATGGAGCCTCGAATCATGCTCCCTGCTCATCATGGAGTCTGCTTGTCCCTCTGCCTCTGCTTCTCCCCACCCCCCACTGTGCTCACGTGTGCTCCCTCTCTCTCTCCCTCGAGTAAATAAAATCTTTAAAAATAAAATAAAATGTAAAATTGAATTAAGTTAAACTTTTGATTTTAGGTTAAAATCTTACTAAACTTATAAATAATATTAGAATATTTAAGGGAACTTGAGATTCAACATATAAGTGTAATAGATTTGTAAGATACATTTAAGAACTTAGGTTTGTCAGAAAACTGAGATACTTTTTTTTTTTTAAGATTTTATTTATTTAATTGACAGAGAGAGAGAGAGGGAACCCAAGCAGGGGGAGTGGGAGAGGGAGAAGCAGGCTTCCCGCCGAGCAGGGATCCCGATGCGGGGCTCGATCCCAGGACCCTGGGAATCATGACCTGAGCCGAAGGCAGTTGCTTAACCAACTGAGCCACCCAGGCGCCCCAGAAAACTGAGATACTTAAAGGAAATCGAACATATTAAATTTATAAATGTAGTTTAAAATGTTTAAGAGATTTTAATTATACTGTATCTAGAAAGACCTTTAAAAGTATCATCAAAGGGCGCCTGGCTGGCTCCGTCAGAAGGGCATGCAACTCTTGATCTCAGGGTTGTGAGTTCAAGCCCCATGTTGGGTGTCGAGATTATTTAAGAATAATATGAATAAATAAATAAATAAATACATGTAGGGGCGCCTGGGTGGCTCAGTAGGTTAAGCATCTGCCTTCGGCTCAGGTCATGATTTCGGGGTCCTGGGATCGAGCCCTGTGTCTGTCAGGCTCCCTGCTCAATGGGGGGTCTGCTTGTCCCTCTCCCTCTGCCCCTCTCCCCGTTCATGCTCTTTCTCTCTCTCAAATAAATAAAAAATCTTTAAAAGAAGAATAAAAAGTTAAGTGCTACTCCATGGTCAAGTACTATTATTATTACAGATGAGAAAACCCCGGGCCGCTGAGATTCTGTGAGGCTGGGCCACAAATGGCCACTCAAGCGTCCCAGCTCCCCACCCGGGCTTGCTCCTTCCACCTTGGACAGCTGTCTCTCCGCCTGCTGTCCCTGCAGTCCTTGCAGTGTGTGTGGGGCCGGTGACAGTCTTCAGGCCCCACTGAGGTTCAGTTATAGTAACTAGCAATTGGCCTGAGTAAAGGGCGTTACGCTGACTCCATACAACCCTCTCTGAGGCTATTGTCCTTCCCGTTACAAACGGGGAAACTGAGGCACCTGGTACCCCAGGTCTTTTGGTGAGTGGGAGATGGAGCCTGGATCTAGCCCGGTGGTCTGACCCAAAGCGCTCCTCACTGTGTCTGAGCACCTGCTCCCATTCTGCCCCTCTGAGGACATCTTGGCCTCTCCAGAAGCTTCCTGGGGGCCCTGGTTAAGGTCACTCTGTCCATGAAGGAGGACACAGAGGAGGCCCACCTACTACCTGAAAGGTCCTCCCTCTGTGTCCGTCTCTGCCTTTCCTGGGGTCTCCCCCCAAGTCTGGTGTGTGTCAGTGTGTGACTTGCTCCTGTCATTCTGGCTAACAAGGTCACAGGGTAACCTCCGGCTGGCCTCTCTCTACAGGCATCCCAGAGAAGGCAGCCCCTTTGACAATGATAGTCCTCACTGTGGAGCCAGGACGCGACTCTCGTGTGGAAAGTCCACGATGGACCAGCCCGGTGTGAGCGCTCTTCTGACCACAGCGGCTCATGCAAAGTGAGTGTGACAGGAGCTTCATGGTCCGGGCATCCTGGAAGGTGTACACGTGTCCCCCCAAGCTCAGGCGACAGCTGGAGACCTGATGGGGTGGCCCAGGCCCCCCAGGGAGATGCCCTGTGAGCTAGGTCTTCAAAGGAAATCCGCCACACCTGAGCAAACGTGTCCAGAGAGGACTCTTGATTTTTTTTTTTAAAGATTTTATTTATTCATTTGAGATACAGAGAGAGAGAGAGAGAGCATGAGCAGGGAGAGAGGCAGAGGGGGAGGGAGAAGCAGGTTCCCCGCTGAGCCAGGAGCCCGATATGGGGCTTGATCTCACAACCCTGGGATGACCTGAGCCGAAGGCAGACGCTTAACCATCTGAGTCACCCAGGCGCCCCAGGACTCTTGATTTTTAAATGTTTACACCCCTCAGCAGGAAAGCTCCAGTCTGGTCCCCTGGACTTTGAGGGGCGGGGGCAGATATCTACACCTGACCCTGAGATGCATCTTTTAAAAGACCTTGACTTTTCCTCCCAAGGTGGCATTTTAGGGTGGGTAAGGCTGGTGATTTCAAGGACAGCCTGCCTGCTGTAAGCAAATTTGGAGTAACAATGCTCTAATAACACCCTCAGAGGACAGGTTGTTCTATGGAAGCACACGTTCCGGTTAAGTGCCTTCTGTATGCAAAGTTTTTCATTTTACTATTTTGTTAAATTTTAACAATTGGGAAACTTTGAAAGCTGCTTCCACACACTTCCTTGCCTTCTTGGGGAAAAACAAAAGGTACAGAATTTTTCCTAGCGCTTTGGGGCCATGGAATCTGTGTGCTGCAATGTGGGCTTGATCCCCAGGCTACGAGCAGCACTGATGGACTGTTTGCCCCACACTGTGGAGCCTGGACCACTAGGCTGTCTGGATTCCTTACTTCTAATTTTGTTCCGGTTGTTTATTCATCCAAGCTGGCCCTTCTTCCTGTTCTCCGTCAGCATGTCCACTCTGGCCTTCCTGTGGCTGTTTCTTCATCTCTGAGGGATGGGGGGGACCAGAGCAGCCAGCTCATTCCAGTTCTGTCCAGTTATCCCTCTGGCAGTGGCTGGTGCGAGATAGGAGTGCCGATTTCTATTTTTTAAGTTTTTTTTTTTAAGATTTTATTTATTTATTTGAGACAGAAAATGAGAGACAGAGAGCATGAGAGGGAAGAGGGTCAGAGGGAGAAGCAGACTCCCCGCTGAGCAGGGAGCCCGATGCAGGACTCGATCCTAGGACTCCGGGATCATGACCTGAGCCGAAGGCAGTCGCCCGACCAACCAAGCCACCCAAGCGCCCCTATTTTTTCAGATTTTATATTATTTGGGCGCCTGGGTGGCTCAGTCGTTGAGTGTCTGCCTTTGGCTCAGGTCATGGTCCCAGGGTCCTGGGATTGAGCCCCGCATCAGGCTCCCTCCTCCGCGGGAAGCCTGCTTCTCCCTCTCCCACTCCCCCTGCTTGTGTTCCCTCTCTTGCTGTCTCTCTCTCTGTCAAATAAATAAATAAAATCTTGGGGCGCCTGGGTGGCTCAGTCGTTAAGCGTCTGCCTTCAGCTCAGGTCATGGTCCCAGGGTCCTGGGATCGAGCCCCGCATCGGGCTCCCTGCTCCACGGGAAGCCTGCTTCTCCCTCTCCCACTCCCCCTGCTTGTGTTCCCTCTCTCGCTGTGTCTCTCTCTGTCAAATAAATAAATTAAAAAAAAAAAGAAGAAGAAGAAATAAATAAATAAAATCTTAAAAAAAAAAAAAAAGAATTGCACGCTCCACCGATGGAGCCAGCCAGACTCCCCAGGAGTGCCTATTTCTGCTTGATTATCAATGTGGTGTACAAATCTATATACACGTATGCACATTACCTGTAACACACATAGTATATGTAACATATAACATGTATGTGTATATCATTACTGCTTTAATTTTCACTTTCGTTTTAAGTTTTTAATTTAATTTAAAGATTTTATTTATTGGGATGCCTGGATGGCTCAGTCAGTTAAGCGTCTGCCTTCGGCTCAGGTCGTGATCCCAGTGCCCTGGAATCGAGTCCCGCCTCAGGCTCCTTGCTCAGCAGGGAGCCTGCTTCTCCCTCTGCCTGCAGCTCCCCCTGCTTGTACCCTTGCTCACTCTCTCTGGCTCACTCTCTCTCGCCCACGCTCTCTCTAACAGATAAATAAATAAAATCTTTAAAAAAAAAGATTTTATTTATTGATTTGAGAAAGAGATAGGGAGCATGACGGGGGGAAGGGGCACAGGAAGAGGGAGAAGCAGATTCCCCGCGGAGCAGGGAGCCAAACACGGGGCTCGATCCCAGGACCCCAAGATCATGACCTGAGTTGAAGGCAGACGCTTAACTGACTGAGCCACCCAGGCGCCCCTCAGATTTTATTTTTAGGTCATCTCTATGCCCAACATGGGGCTCGAACTCACAACCCTGAAATCAAGAGTCGCACATTCCACTGACTGAGCCAGCCGGGCTTGCCCCTGAAGTAAAAACTATTCTGAAGTCTTGCTATGTCAGGTGCGGCAGAACCACCTCAGTATGAGCTGGGAGCAGGACACAAATGTGGTCTCAGGAAGCAGTGGTCAAGTGTTCTCAAGCCTGGCTGCACAGAATCACCTGGAGGGTTTGACACAAACGCTGAGGCTGGGGGGCCACCACAGAGGTTCTGATGTAGGTCTGGGGGCCTGGGCACGCAGCAGGAATGAACCTCTGCCCTAAGACCCGGATAAAAGGATAGACTCAGGGACCGCAGTGTGCCTGGGGGTGTGGGGACTCTCCTGGCAGAAACGTGAGTGCTAGGCCAGGGCCCTTTGGGAGGCTCTGTGGGACTTTTTCTTTCTTTCCTTCTTTTGCTTCCTATTGGCTTCTCTGTGGCATGGAACATTTGGACAGCTAGATCAGGGAGCCCACTTTAAGCTAAGAAGCCCTATAACTGAGAAAAACTATATGTCCACACAGGATCAATTAGGGGTTGACTCGCTGCATTTTTAAAAACCTCACCTAGGCAGTTTGACCTTTCTTTCTGTACCAATCTCCCCAGGACATTGGTCACGCCCACCATTTCAATACCACCTCCACTGCAAACAGGTTGCTCCTCTTGGGTCCAATTTGGGGGTGTATTTTTTTTCCCCAAATTTAAGAGATGGCCAAGCATGGGTCTCACTATCTGAAGAAGGCATCAGGAACTTTCGAAGGGAAGCCTAGCCCGAGCATGCCCGCTCAGGTGCGCTTGTGCACACACTGCATTCTTCCAGGGAAGCCCCGAGGGCGTCCATTCCAAGAAGGTGTGTCTCCCAGATCGAAATGTTTGCCTCATACCAAAGGTGGTGGCGTGCAGGGTATAACTTTGGCAATCCTCGATACCCTTGCAAGATTCCACCAAGACTGCGGCTTATTATGCCCCAGGAAGTGTCCTAGGTGCGGGGATGTAGTCCACAGGCTGTGGGGTGGGGTGGGGGTGGGGGACTCCAGCAAGAGGCAAATGGCCAGGGACACAGGTGGTAATGGGGCCATGCCTTTATCCATCCACTCATCCATGCACTCGTTCATCTATTCAACAGGTATTTAGTTAGCGAACAGGACCAAAGTCAGGGCCCTATCCGAGTGTGGGATGCAGATGAGGAAGGGCTTCAGCTCAGCAGGGCAGATGCCTTGGGTGGAGGAGAGCCACTCTGAGCCCAGGCCTGGAGGAGAAGCATCAGGGACAGTTTCTTGGAGGAAGTGACGCCCAGGGCCAGGCCCTGAGAACCGAGCAGGAGCCCGAGTGGTGGGGCGGCCCCAGGTTCCAGAAAAGGGTGTAGTCCGTGCAAACACGGGGAGGGGGTCTCCGAGACAAGTCAAAGCTCAAAGAGGTAAGTTCACTGCAGGACGAGCAACCAGTGATAGCAAAGGTACAGCCTGGGGGGTGGCCGGAACCCCACACAGCTGAGACAAAGGGTGTCCAGGTGCAGGTAGGGCAGGTGAGGGGCTGGAGAGGGGGCCACGCACCCCTGCAAGTGCCAGAAAGCCAGTCCTAAGCCTCAAACTGAGAAAGCCGGAATGAAGGAAAGCTGATGATCAGGGGGATGGATGGTCGAGGGCGGGACACCAGAAGGTTAAGGCACACCCCGTCTCACTTGGAAAGTACTGGAGTCCCAAACTCGGTCTCCAATCAGGGGTACAGCCTACACATGCCCTCCACACCCAACCTATAGAGGAGATAGAGGTGGGCGGGTCCCAAGTAAGCAGCGCCCCAGAGGTCCCCCGCTTAGGATAGCCCCTGCTCAAATACCACCTCTCCCCCACCACCCACAAATATTTACATCCTGTTTACGCCGAGGCCTCCCAGGGCCTCAAATTTTCATGAATAAAATATGAGTTTCTAGGCCGAGCCAAGGAGGGAAGAAACCCCCGCCAGCTGGTAGGGACCAGAGGTAGTTTAGTGTTTCGGTTGCTGTCGCCTCCCGCGTGGTTTTTGGAGGAAATTTGAATTGGCCGATCAAGGTGACCCAGGGCGGGAGATTTGGCATTTTCTATACCTTCTGGGGGTTCTAGAAGTAAACCAGTGGCGGTGCACATCCCCTGAACTTTATTCATAGGGCTGTTTCCTGAGACACCCTGTCACTCTTTTATCCTGAAAGGTTGTTAAAGTCCAGGCTTTTCATACGATTATTTCATAGATAATCCAGCCCAATGCCCTCCTCTAAAAAAAATTTTTTTTAAATTTTATTTATTAATTTGAGAGAGAGACAGAGAGAGAGCATGAGCAGAAGGGGCAGAAGGAGAGGGAAAAGCAGACACCCCCCTCCCCAGCAGGGAGCCCAACCCACGAGTGGCTTGATCCCAAGCCCCTCGAAGGCAGACACTTAACTGACTGAGCTGCCCTTTAAGGAAGAGAAAACTCAGGCTCAGTGGGCAAGGGGCTTGCCCAGGACCACTTAGACTATTCAGTGATAATCTGTCAGGGTTCCCTGTCACCTGGTCCAATATTCTCTCCACCACATCACACTTCCTGCAAGTACAAAATTTTGGAATTCATAGACAGTATATTACAGAATGGTTTTGGGTTTTCAGAAAATTCAGCAGATAGTACTGAGAGTTCCCATATACCCCCTTCCCTGGCACACAGTCTCCCCTGTTAGTAACATCTTAGGTGAATGTGGAACATTTATCACAATTTTTTTTAAATAAGTGCTTTGGTTTATTTTATTTATTTTTTTAAAGTAGGCTCCACACTCAACGTGGAGCCCAGTGCGGGGCTTGAACTCATGACCCTGAGATCAAGACCTGAGTTGAAATCAAGAGTCAGACGTCTTGGGCTTCTGGGTGGCTCAGTCAGTTAAAGCCTCTGCCTTTGGCTCAGGTCATGATCCTGGGGTCCTGGGATAGAGCAGGGAGTCTGTTTCTCCCTCTCCCCCTGCCCCTCCCCTCTGCTTGTGTGCTCTCTCTCAAATAAATAAATGAAATCTTTAAAAAAAAATAAGAGTCAGACGCTTAACCAACTGAGCCACCCAGGTGCCCCCATTTATTACAATTAATGAACCAGTATCAGTACATTAGTATTAACTAAAGTCCGTTGTTTGCATTAAGGTTCCCCCTTTATGTTCACCTGTATGGGTCTTGACAAATGCATAACGTCGTGTATCCCCCCATTTTGGTATCATACAGAATAGTTTCCCCCCCCCTAAAAATCACCTGCGCTCCACCTATGCGTCCCTCCTACCTCCTCCTCCCTACACAGCCCCAAGCAACCACTAATCTTTGTATGTTCTCCACGGTTTTGCCTTTTCCAGAATGTCCTAGGGTTAGAATCAAACAGTATGTGGCCTTTTCAGACTGACTTCTTTCATTTAGCAAAATGCATTACACATTTTTTTTGAGAACTCGTAGAAATTTCCATCATGAGTAATGGGGACCTTATAGGTGGGTTGGTTGAATATTTCACCTCTGTCCAATCGCACTCCTTCCCAAGGTGTGGAAATTCCTGGAAAACGACACAAATTTCTTTCTTAATTATTATTATTATTTTTAAAGATTTTATTTATTTATTTGACAGAGAGAGACGGTGAGAGAGGGAACACAAGCAGGGGGAGTGGGAGAGGGAGAAGCAGGCTTCCTGCCGAGCAGGGAGCCCGATGCGGGGCTCGATCCCAGGCCCCTGGGACCATGACCCGAGCCGAAGGTGGACGCTTAATGACTGAGCCACCCAGGCGCCCCTAGATTTCTTTCTTAATTATAATTAGAGAAGGATTCAGGTTGATGCCTGGCGTTGTTTCTTGGACATTCCGAGATTTTTTTTTTTCCTTAGTCCTTCTGATGCCTTCTCTTCAAACCATTTCTTCGCCAACCGTTTTTCTCATGACTCTGCCTCTCACTTGGTCTTATGCTCTCTTCTGACCCCGCTGTACAACCTCCATTGGAGAGAATGTTGGACCAGGTGGCGGGGAACCCTGACAGGTCCTCACTGGTGATTAGCTGAGTAGCCCTGGGTCAGGGAGAAATTCTGTTTCTTTGGACATTGAATGTTTTTTCTCTGCCAAGTGTGGGCTAGAAGCCATTTCCTGTGACATTTCATTTGATCTCTACAAGTCATTAGTGAGGAAATCCTTATTCCTATGTTTAATACACAAGAGCAGCAGCGCATCGAGGCCATGAACGATTTGCCCGGAGCCAGGCAGCCAGCAAGTGCCTTGGGGGAAAGGGATTCGAACCCAGGTCACCAGGCCAGACCAGGGCTCTAAGCCTCTACCCCTTCCTTGGGCAGGCCTTCGTTTTCATTTTGATCCTAATTAAAAAAAAAGTCCCACATTTCCCTGGTTTCCACGGTGGCGTAACAGTGTCAGTAACCTGAAGAAATACTTTTTATGGGAAAGAAAGTTCTGGTTTAGTAACAGCTGACCTAAAACCAAACAGGAAGTCGAGCATTCCCGGCTTCAATGGACCATCTGGGAATCTACTAGAATCAATCCTGCCGGGGGGTGCCTGGCAGTTGGCTCCCGCCTGGGCTCACAGGAGGCAGGTGGAGAGCTCAAGACTCCACACAGCCCTGGCCCATCTGCCCCCCCAGAGGCTGGAGGTCTGGGGCGGGGGTGAGGGGTGGAGGTGACACTCGGACCGGAGCTCAGGGCACAGGAGAGAGAGAAGCCAGGGAGGGAGGAGCTGAGGACCCAGCCACGGTGCTAATGGGCACCAATGCTCGGGGTGGGGGCTGACATCAGGCCCCCGGGGGTGGGTGAATCAACCTGGGGGCGTCGGGACAGCCTGCCTGGCCGGGTCTGGTAAGCGCTTGCCATGCACTGGAATGTTCTGTCTCAGGGAGCCCTGCCACTTGGTTCCCGGCCCCTGGTGTAAATCCCTGGTGATCCGCTACTCAGAGAGAGCATAGTTGCTGCTCCTGCAGAGTACTCACAGCATGCCAGGCGCCCTGTGAACTCTGGAGAAAATGCTATCTCATTTTGCTCCCCCAGAGAGGGAAACTGAGGCCCAGAGCTGTGAATAGCAGTAAATGGCAGCACCAGGATTCTACACCAGGGAGGCTGATCCCCAGAGGCTGCACAACCCCACCCTATGGCCTTCATCTTTAGAAAGACCCCCCTGGACCCCCTTATGTGTCTGCTTTTCCAGGAAACACCCCAGGACTTGGGTTTGGGTTGTCATCCCCTACCTGAGGCCAAAGTGGGGGAGCAGGGGTGAGGGTCCCCAAATGTCTGGGGCCTCCATCTGGTTGGACTGTAGGCAGGAGTACTCTGGAGAACCACGGGAGGGGGCTTCCTGGGGAAATAGGGTTCACGGATTCTTTCCCAGCCCTGGTTCCCTGGGCTGGGGCTTCAAGGCTGAAAAGCCGGGGGGACCCAGTGGGCAGGTGCCCCCTCCACCCCCTCGGCCCCCACCCCCTGGCAAGCAGCACAGGGAGGCTGAGCCATCCCGCGGGAAGACAAACGGCCGTACCGACATTTTGACAGCTGGAGTGTGACCCAGGTGGAAGGATGGTCTAGGCTGAGCTGGTTGCTTCCCTCAAGCAAAGCTGGGGTCAATTCATGCGGCCCATGTCTGAGGAGCCCATCCAAATGGAGGGGCTTCACTTTTACCAACCTCCCCCTCGCTGCCAAGCAACTTTTTTTTTTTTTAAGTTTATTTATTTTTTTAGTCCTCTCTACACCCACTGTGGGGCTTGAACTCACGACCCAGACATCGAGACGTGACTGAGCCAGCCGGACGCCCCCAGGCAACTCTTCATCTTGATTTCTTGCCTCTCAAGATTCTCAGAAGATGAACTTTAGTCCCCTATTTCATAAAATAAGGAAATCAGGTCAAAATATTCCAAGGTCTAGAACATTCCCAAAGAGTGTGATTTTGTGTTATTTATACATTTGTCCTTTAAAGGCAAGTACTAAGCTTTCCAAAGTTACTTTTCCTGAAAGCATGAATTAAAAATATATCTAGGGGAGCCTGGCTGGCTCAGTTGGTAGAACGCACTACTCTGGATCTTGGGGTCGTGAGTTTGAGCTCCACATTGGGTGTAGAGATCACTTTAAAAAAATGTGTATTTTAAATGTGTAAGCAGAGCTTGTTATTTATCAATATTCTGAAATTACTTTGCAAAACAAAAAAATTATTTTGTAAAGTGAATTAACTTAATTTTATTAAAAAAAAAAACAATAAAAATGGCCCAAGAGGAGAGGGGGACTAGAGCCTGGCCTGGATTGGGTAGCCACTGGCTTTGCCAGAAAGAACACTGGGTGAACGTGGGCAGAGTTTGTGGTCCTCATTGATTTCTTTCGGCTTTACCTGTCTGGGATTGTTGTTGTTGCAACAAAGATTCATTCGTTCATCATTCATCCATTCATTCATTTACTTGAAGTTTTGTTTATTTAGGTAATCTCTACACCCGACATGGGGCTCGAACTCACGACCCCGAGATCCAGAGTCGCACGCTCATCAGACTGAGCCAGCCAGGTGCCCCAAGATTTGATTATTTAAACACTGAACATTATGTGTTTATTTTGTTCACTATTTAAAAAATATGTAACATTAAAATATATATAGGTAACATTAATCTCCATGGCAATTAATTTTCTTTAAGGAACGTTCTGTAGTGGAGTACATCGTGGCTTCTTTTAAACAAAGAGCCACATTGCTAAAAAGTCAACCAAACATCTCTGATTTAAAGAGTGAAGAAAATTAAGATGGGGGTGCCTGGGTGGCTCAGTTGGTTAAGCGTCTGCCTTCGGCTCAAGTCATGATCCTGGAGTCCTGGGATCGAGTCCCGCATCGGGCTCCCTGCTCGGCGGGGAGTCTGCCTCTCCCTCTGACCCTCTTCCCTCTCATGCTCTCTGTCTCTCATTATCTCTCTCTCAAATAAATAAAATCTTTAAAAAAAAAAGAAAATTATGATGAACGTGACTGTGTTCATATTAAAAACTTCTGTCCGTTCACAGACGCGATCAACAACGTTAAATGATGAGTCACAAACCAGGAGAGATCCTGGTAATTCTTCCAACCGACAGAGGAAGAGTGTCTAGGATATTTAAATAAGCCTACAGATCCTTATTTTTTTTTAAGATTTTATTTATTTATTTGAGAGAGAGAATGAGAGAGAACACGAGAGGGGGGAGGGTCAGAGGGAGAAGCAGACGCCCTGCTGAGCAGGGAGCCCGATGTGGGGCTCGATCCTGGGACTCCAGGATCATGACCTGAGCCGAAGGCAGTCGCTTAACCAAATGAGCCACCCAGGCGCCCCAAGCCTACAGATCCTTAAGGAAGGAGGCAAGCCACCCGATAGAAAAAGGACAAATCCATGGAGACCTATTTCACAGAAGGGGAGACTCCCATGGCCCATGGACTTTTAAAAAGGTGCCTAACCCCATCCGTGATCAGGCTTTGTTTTGTTTTGGTTTGGTTTGGTTTTTACAATGGCCAGACCCATCAAATGAAAAGAATACCTCCAGTATTTACACTCAGGTTGAAAGCCTGCCAAACTAACAGCGTTGTTGACGGGTATACATACATATAAAGCAAGGCAAAGCCCTTAACCAACTGAGCCACCCAGGCACCCCTAAAGCAAGGCAAAGCAAAGGGAGGGACTAGAATTCTAGGAAGCCCTGCCTTTGGGAGTGGCCGGGATAGAGAGGTGCCTGTAGAGGATTCAAAGGGAATGAGAACATTTTATTTCTTAAGCCAGGCCTTCTTGGCCTGAGTGGCTCAGTCCGTTAAGTGTCTGCCTTCAGCTCAGGTCATGAGCTCAGGGTCTTGGGATCGAGCCCCGCATCGGGCTCCCTGCTCAGCGGAGAGCCTGCTTCTCCCTCTCCCTCTGCCTTCTGCCCCCTGCTCATACTCTCTCTCTCAAATAAATAAATAAAATCTTTAAAAAAAAAAGCCAGGCGTTTTTAACATAAGCATTCATTCTGTTACCTTTAAGTCATGCCTATAAATGTGCTTTATATAGCATCAAAACTGAAGACAATTTACCCTCCATACACTTTCCTTCGTCTCAGGAACCAAGGACCACGATGGTGGGGGGAGAAACCTGACCAAAATCACACAGGGAGTTGGGGGTAGAGCCCAGGATTCTACCTCCAGCCCCACCCTGACCTAAGACCCCCACCCCACCCCCACCCTGATGGAAGGACTCCACCCCAGTCCCACCCTGATCTAGAAGAGCCACTGTGACTCTGGTCTCAAATGTTTCCAGGAGGCTCCAGTGAGGAGACCAGGGTCAATACGCTGACCCCAAACCCAGGGTGAAAAGGCCAGAGAGCAAATCAGACTCGCTGGTGAACCGTCCCTTACTTGTGGTGAGTTATCAGGCACAACAGTGGGGAGAGACCACCTGGCTTTCTTCTCTGGGCCTCAGACAGAGATCCCGGTGGACAAGAAACCTGGCTGCAGGCTGGGGGTGGGCAGGCAGGCGCCCCATGGTTCAACAGGTGGGGGTCCTTTGGTAGATAATACCCTCCAAATTTGTGGCAGCCCCTCCGACTTGCTCGGGGGACTCTGGAAATTTCAGTTCGGTGTTGGTTGGCCAGAGGGGAGGTCTGAGGTATAGAGGGGAAGGGGGTGTGCGGGGGAGCTGTGGGTCCTTGGCTCCACGTCAGCGTCCCCCCGGCACTGGACTGAAGCGGAAGCCCCCCGCCCCCCTTAGCCACACAGGGCACCAGCCCTGAGACCCCGTGGAGCTTGACTGAAAGAGGAAAAGGAGACGCAGTGCCATGACAGGGAAACTGAGTCGGGGCGGTTTCGTGTCTTGCACGGAGCCCCATGGAAGTTTTATGCAGAGGCTGCTTCGAGCTCTGCAGGCTGGGGGAGGAGAGGAAGCAGCTTGCTGATGACATTCACAGACACCCTCCCTCCTGCCAAAGAGGAGGAGGCTTGTTTTGGCCCCTCCCCCTCTCCTTTGCCGCCTCCTTGCTCAGAGCTGACCATTTCAGCCCCCATCTCTGCTCCTGCCCCTCCTCGCCCCACCAACGTGAAAGAACAGGAGTGAAGACGCTCTGCTGAGCGACAGCCCCAAGGCCCTCCCTGGCGCCTGTTCCCCCTTACTTAGCCCCACGGTGGAGAGTCAGCCCCGAGCACCCGGGCCGTGTCTCCAGCAGAGTGCTCACGGCTTTGGACTGAGTCTGTCTGTCTGCGGGGAGGAAGAGCCAGTCATTCCCATTTTGCAGACCAGGAGACTGAGGCTGGCCCATTCGTCTCTCATCCAGGGTCGTGCAGCTGGTGAGCTGCCAGCAGGTCGAGGTCCCTCGGGTCCTTCAGACTCCCAGGCCTGTGCCTCTGTCCTCCATCGCATACCCCGCCCCAGGGCTGCCTCTCAAAGTGAAGGTTGTATTGGGGATACCTGGCCAGGTGCTCCCCACCCTGATCACCCTGGTCGGGACCCCCCGGAAGCATCCCTGTTTGGAGCACCACTTTTCTTTGGGTCCAGCCTCCGGTCCTGAGGGCCACAGGGAGCTCGGTCTGTCGAGAGTGGGATTCTAACACAGCATCCCTTCAAGAGCTGGGGAGGATGCAGATTGTCATGGTGGGGCAGCAGGCCTGCAAAAACAAGTGTGGCCTTGTCCCTGTCTGCCAGGCTGGGCTCATGACTGCCCAGGCCCCTGGGAGCTTTCTTAGGCAGGCGGCGGGGGCCCACCCTGCGCCCCAACTGCAGGGAGAAAACCCTCCCCTGCTCAGAGGCATGGGGGGCTAGGGTGTCTCCCCTGGCTGGGAGGAGCAGGGAGCCCAGAGTTGGGGGGGGGGGTCCCGTCCTCAATGATGTGCTTTCTCAGCCCAGTCCCGGCCAGGGGTTGAGGCCCCGAACAGCTGAGTGGCCATGCCTCTCTGTCCACCCAGCCACTGCCCCAGCCCCTTGTCCTGATGCCCCTGTTCCTCCTGCCTGTCCACCTGTCACTGCGCTGGCCCCACATGGCCTAGGGAGCCAGGCTTTAGGTTTAAAATTCATGTCCCTCCCCTGCTTAGAACCCTGCAGGGCTCCCTGTTGTCCTTAGAAAAAAGCCCACCTCAGGGCGCCTGGGTGGCTCAGTAGGTGAAGCGTCTGCCTTCAGCTCAGGTCATGATCCTGGAGTCCAGGGATCGAGCCCCACATTGGGCTCCCCGCTCGGCGGGGAGTCTACTTCTCCCCCTGCCCCTCCCTGCTGCTCGCGCTCTCCCCCCACCCCATCAAATAAATAAATAAAATCTTAAAAAAGAAAAGAAAAGAAAAGAAAAAGTCCACTCTGCAGCCCTGCCATGTGAGGCCCTTGCTGACCAGGCCAGCCACCCCTCAGCCCTCATCTAAGTAAGGCCCTGGTTCCCTGTGTTCCTGCCGCCTGAGCTCGAGATTCCTCCCAAAGTGCCCTTCGGGCTGCCCCCTCTGCCTGCCACACACTTATCCTTCAAGACACATCCGGGCTGTCACCCCCTCCAGGAAGCGGCCATTGAGCATTAGACGGGCCCCAAACCACCCTGCCCATACCTCCATCAGAGCCGTTCTTGCTTTATACTGTGGACACCTGCTTATGCCTTTGCAAAGCAATTCTGTAGCCACACACCGGGCAGAAAAGGGGTTGAAGGCTTTAAGGCAGTAAAAGGGGTTTTGCGGCTGGGACAACAGCAGTTTGAATATGAGCTCTAGCTGTAGAGGAAGAGGCTGCTGTTATATTTAAGAGGGCTGGGAGCTTTCCTGATGGTTCTTGGCCTCATGGCACTTTATCTTTGCCGCTGAAAAGCAACAGGGGTTGGACAAATGGCCTCCTCACCTCTCCCCAAACATCTGGCTCACAGATCCTGGGGGGTAATGACATCCAAGGCTCTGAGGGCCCCAGCAGGCAGTGGGGGATGGAAGGATGCTTGAGCTGGTCCAAGAAAAGCCAGACTGGGCAGTATCATTCAGTTAGGAAACTAAGGTGGCTTAGGACACCAGGATGGGGGGGGGGGGGAGGCGGGGACCAGGAAAGTCACCACCCTGGGCCTCGAAGCCAGAGAGAGCCTTGGCAGGACACCGGTCCCAAATGCTCCAGGAACAGCTGCCAACTTCGACCAAGTGTTCCTCCCTCCACGGCAAAGTGAGCAAAACAAGAGCTTTCCAGAAAGCTAGACGTGCTCAATTTAAAGGACTGTCCTTGGTTCCGAAGGATGCCCTTACCTATTCCTGGTGCCAAAAGATCCCTTCTGGTAGGAAATGGTGCGGGCGGAGTTGTTTTTCCAGTGACTTTTCCTGGTAAAATAACAGACTGGGAACCTTTCTGCGGGTCTCTACTTGTGTGTTTTTGGTGGGGGGTGATGGGTGTGACTTCTCTGAAGGACTCCAAGGCCCCAAAGAGATGTTCGCGTGCACCCGGGCCACCTGGAAGGGGGTGGGCAGCCCTGGGGGAGGAAAGGCCAGTAGGCAGTGTCCTGGGGAGAAAGACGCTGGCGGTCTCCCCGGGGAAGAGGCTCGCAGACACACAGAATAAACACGCTCCCCAGGGTGTGTCTCCACTCCGGCCCGAGTGACGCAATGCACAGATGTGCAAACTTGGGGACAGGGAGAGAGGAATGAGAACTAGCAGCTGTGAAGGTTGGAAACCAAGGGACTACCCGGGGGAGGGGGAGGCTGGGTTCCCCACTCCCTACCTGCCCTGTGAACGTGTGTCCGACCCTCACCTGTAAACGGGGCATCCTGAGGATCGTGTGAGTTTATAGACTCTCTGTTGCTCAGAACCATGCCTGGCATACAGTAAAGAATACATGCAGCATACAGTAGGCGCTCAACAGGTGCATGTGGGACCTGGCACGCTGCACGCAGAGGCTCCTCTCGGTGGCTCTGGCGGTCGTCCTGCGGAGGGAGCGGGTTTCCCAATGTTACCTGCTCTGAGTCACAAAGCTGGAACGGGGCGGAGCTCAGATTGGAGTTCAAGGGGGCATCTCTCTGCTCTCTCTATGCCCAGCACCTTGCCCTCATGGGCTGTGTGACCTTGGGCATGTCCCTTAACCTCTCCGTGATTCGGTTCTCTCCTCTCTGAAACACAAGGGCCAGACCACATATAAAAAAGAGCAGACCCACGGTCTGCAGCCTGCTGTCCAGTCCAGCACCTTCCCTTTGGCCCCCTTGGAGGCTCGCCCGATCCCTGGCCAGCCTGGAGTCTCTGCAAAACGCAAGCGATGTGTCTGACTCCCTTGTTCTATAGCCAGGTCTGGATAGACTCCCTTTGCATCTTCTCATCTAAGTGGTCTTCATTTATTTCTGCAACCCATACACAGTTCTTAGCTTGAAACCTACCCTGTAATAAGTACTCAGCAACGCCAGCTTTCGGTTCACTTGGTCAGCCTCAGTTTACCATCTGACCTTTAGGAAACCGGGGAGCCACTTGGACAAAGCCCCCAGGACCTTGAAAACCCCCGACAGAGAGAAGCAGTAACAGAGCCCTTCCTTCACTGCTGGGGCTCATTACCCTGTGGGCTGTATCACCCCGGAGGGAGGTGCCACGATCTTCCCCACCCTCCATCCTCCCGATCTGATCCGATCTGGGAGGGAAGGCAAAGTCCACGTGTTTGCAGGGAAGGGTGTGGCCTTCAGAGTGATGGCCTCAGCTGATATCTCCATGGTGATGTCACTCCCAGCCCCAGCCTGCGACCACATCCAAACAATCATTTTTTTGTGTTTTGAACAGAAACACAACATCCGAGCAATCATCTTAACAGAAACGGGTTTGGGTTTAAATTTCTTTTGTTGGTTAAGTAACACATACATTGATGGTAGAAAAATGCAGTAAAAGAGCAGAGAAAAATCGCAAGGATTCCCTCCACCCAAAGCCCACCACCGTTACCAGCTTTTCCCCCCTTTTTAGTTTACAAGGTTGAGAGTCTACCCTACCCACAGTTTTATGATGTGCATTTTTTTTTAATTGAAGCATAATTAACATAACCGTGTTCTGTTAGTTTCAGGTGTATGTGATGGGCATTTTTCAATTGACATAAATACAGGGCTGTTTCCCCATGTTTTCTTTTTTTTTTTTTTTAATTCTATTTATTTATTTGAGAGAGAGCACAAGCCAGGGGGTGGGGGGTGGAGCACAGAGGGAAAGGGAGAAGCAGACTTCCTGCTGAGCAGGGAGCCAGATGCTGGGACCCTGGGATCATGACCTGAGCCAAAGGCAGGTGCTTAACTGACTGAGCCACCCAGGTGCCCCTGTTTCCCCATGTTATTACAAATTTCTTGTAAAAAGCCATTCAGAGGCTATAAAATATTCCATCACGCCAATGTCCGGTTGGTCCTAAAAAATAAAATACAATAATAAAAAGTATACCAGGGAGGCAGCAACCTGCAGGGCAGCCAGGCCTCTCCCGTGGTAGCCCCCTCCCCAGGCCTCCTCTGCCCGGCCCCCCGTGATTCCCATGAACCGCCCCCACCCCGCTTTCTGTGGGGCTGCCAGTCAGGGCCAGTGTCAGCAAGAAAATGGCCAGATCAGCGCACTTTCGGTGGAGACAAAGCCCTGGGT
This sequence comes from Callorhinus ursinus, assembly GCF_003265705.2. Taxonomy (NCBI): domain Eukaryota; kingdom Metazoa; phylum Chordata; class Mammalia; order Carnivora; family Otariidae; genus Callorhinus; species Callorhinus ursinus. The sequence goes on from NW_027397117.1 coordinate 3,451,470, forward strand.
GAGAGGTCAGCTGGGAGGGCTCTCCTCCCCTGGTCCTCACCCCCCCCATCTGCCCCTCCCTAGGCCTGATGCCCTGGGGCATCATGCCCAGCTCCATCCTCTATATCTACCATTTAGCGGCAGGAAGCAGAAAACCCCAATCCAAGCTTCCACAAGACAGAGCTCTCTTTTCTCACCTAGAAGGAGCCTGGCAGGTGAGTTTGCCCCTTTGCAGCTCCGCCCATGGAGCCCAGGGAAGGGGAAGCCAGGACCTGTGTGCAACATTGGTCTGAATAACGCTGGGGGCTGTCAGTGAGGGAGGGGGCTTTGGGGGGGGATCAGGGGTGGGTGGAAGGCAGGAGGTGGGTGGCTGAACCTGGGCAGGCCCAAGTGAACTCAGGTGCACCCTAGCAGGCAAGACCCTGCACCCTGGATAAATCCCCACCTCCCTTTATTTTTGTTATTCTATTTTTTAGCCCTGCCTCTCTTTAGACCTCAGTTTACCCACCTGTGGAAGAAGGGGTCAGGACTAAACTGTGGTTTAGCTTCCAACGGGGAAACTTTTAGTCTATTTCCGACGGGCTGATCAGTCCTGGGAACTTTGGCCATTTTCCTGGTTCCAGAAGGCTTAGGTGTCAAAGGGAGAAGTGCCCCCAGAACCCAGATGCCATTCGATCTGGGTCAGAAACCCACACATTTGGGCAAATCATACTCTCTGCTACACCCTGTCTCCCCCAGTGTGCCTACCCCCATCTTTTCTGAGCTCTCTGCCCCAGAACCTGGGTGTACAGATCAGGTGGGGCTTCAAGGGGCCCGAAAAGTCCCCAAACCTGTCTGCAAAACTCTGTATGTATGTGCGCGTGGATACGTGTGTGTGCATGCACGTGCGTGTGCATCAGCATATCATGCGTTTCCAGGAGAGTCTCTACAGCTTTCAAAGTTTCAAAGACACGTGTACCCCTAAAAGCTTAAGAACCTCCAGCCTGGGCTGGGTTCCTCCCCTTTTTTCCTCTGCTGCTCCCCTCCCCCCCCCAGTGTGGCAGACCCTGAGGTCTAGCCTGGACCCCCACAGCCTTCCAGTGCTCTCTCGGGGTCTCAGCCTGCCTCTGAGGCTGCTCACCCCCCAGGTGCCAGGAGAACTTTCTGAGTTGCTTCCTTTTTTTTTTTTAACACTTATTTATGGGGCGCCTGGGTGGCTCAGTCGGTTAAGCGGCTGCCTTCAGCTCAGGTCATGATCCCAGGGTCCTGGGATCAAGCCCCACATCGGGCTCTCTGCTCGGCAGGAGGCCTGCTTCTCCCTCTCCCTCTGCTGCTCCCCCTACTTGTGTTCTCTCTCATATAAATAAAATCTTAAAAAAAAGAATTATTTATTTATTTGGGGGGTGGAGGGGTAGAGGAGGAGAGAGTCTTTTTTTTTTTAAAGATTTTATTTATTTATTTGAGAGAGAGGGGCAATGAGATATAGAAAGCACGAGAGGGAAGAGGGTCAGAGGGAGAAGCAGACTCCCCGCTGAGCAGGAAGCCCGATGTGGGACTTGATCCCGGGACTCCAGGATCATGACCTGAGCCGAAGGCAGTCGCTTAACCAACTGAGCCACCCAGGGGCCCTGGAAGAGAGAGTCTTAAGCAGACTCCACACTGAGCGGGGAGCCTCATGCGGGGCTCGATCCCAGGACTCTGAGACCATGACCTGAGCTGAAACCAAGATTCCCACCCTCAACCCACTGAGCCACCCAGGAGCCCCTCTGAGTTGCTTCTGATTGGCTCTCATCTGCTTTCCATCTTCAGAACCCCCACGGCCTTTGCAGCCGTCCTGGGCTCCCTTCCCACAGGGAGGACTGTGACAGAATCCAGGAGGCCAGCAACCTGAAAGAGCCCTGCCCTTCACTTTTTGCTTCCCCCTCTCCATGGTTAGAGAAGACCCTGTTCGAAATTCCCCGCTCACAGGAGGAAATCCAAACTCCTAACACGTCCTCTGATCACCTGACTCTTAGAAAGAAGTTCTCATTTCTTTAATTTTTTTTTTAGAGTAAACTCTATGCCCAGTGTGGGGTTTGAACTCACGACCCCAAGATCAAGAGTTGCATGCTCTACACACTGCGCCAGTCAGGCGCCCCGAAGTTCACAGTCGTGGAATGCTAACCTCCTACTAGGCACTGATTGTTCTTAGTGCTTCATGTAGATTAATGTACTCAATCTTGACAACAACCCTAGGAGGTAGTCTATCACTAGCTCCACTTTACAGATGGGGAAACTGAGGCCCAGAGAGGATTGCCCATCAACTGGTAGGTGATGGAGCTCGATTCTTACCGCTGCACTGTGCCTTGTGTCTTGTCTCTTAATTTCCAGAACGTCCCTCCTGGCCACATGGACACAGTTTAGCTCCCAGGCTCCTGAACATAGCCTTTTCCACTTGGAAGCCCTCCCAAGGTTGACACCCTCTCCAGACTGCTTTTCTCTGGGCCCACTCTTCACCCTCCTCTCCCCTTGGTCTCCGGGTCTGGCTCCACCCACCAGCCAGGGCCTCCTCCTCAGGGCTGGCCAGTGCCCAGCCTCCCTCATCATACCATTACCCCTTAGCTGAAGTGAACTGAAACACTACCCCCAATTTGTAGTTGGGGAAACTGAGTTCAAGAGGTTAACTCATTTCCCAAAGATTATGGGTACCAGAGCAATGGAAGGATAACGGTGGGAACTAAGCTGATTCATTCATTCTAGCGTAGTCTGAGCGTCCACCCTTGGCCAGGAACCGCACTGGGTGCCTTGGTGGATATGAACAAGACTGCCTGGTGCCTGTTCTCCTTGGTGTCATTGTCACTGTGCAGACCCCAACCTCCCCCAAGACACCCACATTCCCACATTCAAGGGAAATGGAGAAGAATTTGAACTGGGGAGGGGAGGCCCGGCAGCTGTGTTAACTCCTGATATCACAGGAGACAGATCTTGCTCAGAGGAGGAGGGTGCGATATTCGTCTGGATCTTGGGTACCACTTTTTCCAAAGATGTGTTGGGAACGTAACCACCTAGATACCCCCGTGCCATTTTCCCCCACCCACTTTGGCCTCAGGACAGCTCAGTAAGACCTGGAGTTCTCAGCTCGGCTATACCATCTCCTCCTCATCCCTTCCTGTCCGGTCCAAACGTCACCTCCTCTGAGGAGCCTTCCCGGAAACTCCAGGAGCCCCCACCCCGCCCCAAGCATCCCGAGCTTCCACCTCTCCCGGGGGTCTGGGACACCCTCGTGCGCAGAGCAAGGTGGAAGGAGACTCTTTCAGCGCCAGTACTTGACCAGCGCCGAGGCGGGCGTGGGCGCACCCCGGACGCCCCACGACGGACGCCTGCGGGGCGGGGGAGGAGGTGAGGCCGCGTTTTCCGCCCGCCCGCCCACTTGCGGCGCGGCGCGGCGGCCCGAGAAACGCGAGGCCACGTGAGCGCGCGCCTGACCCCCGCCGCGCCAGGCCCCGCCCTCCGGCGCCCGCCCCAGCGCCGGCCCCTTTTGTTCCCTCCCGGAGCCGGGCCGCTCGCTCCGCTCCCGCTCAGCTCGGCTCGGCTCGGCTCGGCCGCGGGGCGCGCAGGCGGCGGCCGGGGCTGCTCGGTCCGCGCCTCCCGCCTTCCCGCCGCCGCCGCCGCCGCCGCCGCCTCCCGGACGCGAGGCTCGGGCCCGGAGAGCGAGCGCGGAGCCCCGGCGCCGGGAGGGGCTGCGGCCGGTGGGCAGCGGAGCGCGGGGAGGGGCCGCAGCATCCTCTCCCCCCGCGGCGCCCGGGTCGGGAGCGGAGGAGGCCGGGCTCCGAGCCGCCCGCCGCGCAGCCCGCCGCCGGAGGAGCGCAGGTAGGAGCCGCTGGAGGGCCCCCGGAGGAGGGGGCTCGCCGGGCAACAAAGGAGCGGGGGATGCGGGAGGCGGCGGCGGCCCGGCCTGGGCTGCAGCGGGGCGGCCGCCCGCAGGCATTGTCGGGGCGTGGGGCTGGCCGGAGGGTCGGGGGCCGGCGGGTGGGCGTGAGCGGGAGCTGCTCCCGCAGCACCCCCAACTTCCCCGTCGCCCGCAGGCGAGGAGGGGGCGCTGCCGGCGTTGGGGGGCTTCCTGGGCTGCGGGTCCCCTCGGTGAAGGCATCGTCCGCACCCTCGCCCTCCGCATCCGCAGACCCGGGTTCGGCACATCTGCTGGGAGTCGGGGGGGTGGGGGGCGCCCGTCCCGGCTCTCAAGGGCAGCGCGGGGCGGCCGGACGCGCCGCAGGGCTCTCTGGGCTCCCAGGCGGTGGGGGGCGGGGAGGGGGGCCCAGCCTGGTGGGCGCGGCCACACAGCCCCCTGGCTCCAGACCCGGGCTCTGGGAGAACACGGAGCCTCCGCCCCGCCGGCTGCGGTCGCCCGGCCGATTGCTTTTGCAAAACTTGGTTGAAGTGCATGGTGGAGGGGGTGAGGGGGAGACTGGGGCAGGGCGGCTTCCGCAGGGGTGCCCCCCCAGGCTGGCGCTGGTAGCTGGTGAGGCAGCAGATTTTCTGCCCTCCCCATAGGGAGGGGCCTTCGCCGCCGAGATGCTTCGCCGGGCCTCCAGGGCGCGCCCGTTTGGGCCCTTCAGGCGGGGCCTGGGCGGGGCGGGGTGCCCACTGGGCACTGCCACGCAGGCCCCAGCCCCACCCTGGGAAGGATGGACAGACAGGGCATCTTGGGGAGAATCACACACCCAGCAGTGCATCCCCAACCTTTGATACCCCGCCGCTTCCATGTGGGGGAGAAGTAGGAGTCCAGTGGGGGGGGGGATGTCCTTAGGTGTGTAAGATACCCAAGGGAGTTAGTGGGGGTAGCACTGACCTCGGGCTGCAGGCAGAGGAGGAGGAGAGTTCAGGGACCGCCACGTGGGGCAAGACACCCCACCAGTTGTAATGTAAACAATGAGCCCTTCATTCATCCAGCTGCTGTCACCTGGCCCAGCACTGCCAGGGGCAGGCAGGTCCACAGATCGGGGGGCGGGGGGGCCTGGCTGCTCCGGAGGAGCACAGCCCAGCAGCACTTGATGGCTCGCTTGATGAGTGCTTTGGGAGCTGGGAAAACAGAGGAGGGACCCCTGGAAGATGGGGAGGAGCAGGAAGCTTGATAGAACCCCGTGCATCAGTTTGCTGCCAGGATGCCAAAGGGGGCTTTGACTGGGCGAAGTCGCATGGGCAAGTGCTCGGAGTCCAGAAAGGAGGCCTGGTGGCTGTTGGGTTGGAGGAGCAGCACAGGATTTAGGTGACTGGGCTATGGGGTTTAAGGCAGGGGAACTTCTGTTGAGGGAAGGCATTGTTCTGTCCCTTGTACTTTTGCAAATGGGTCCCCCCTCCCCCCGGCACCCTCCTCCGTGAGCCATGAGCCCAGGCTGCATTGGCATCTGCAGTGCCTGGCCCAGGAGAGATGTTGGGGTACGGGCTCCGGGTCCGGTGGAGGAGGGAGAGATGGAGCAGAACTTCAAAGGCAGAGGACCTGGCAGAGGGAGGCTGGTGGGGGGGGGGGGGGCTCAGCTCACACGAGTGTGCACCAGCGAGCTTCTAGGTGCAACCCGCAGGCTGCGAAGGTGGTGTCTGGAATTCTGCCCCCGAGCTTGAAATCCCAAGTAGGGGATCCACCCACAGAGGCACCAGTCCCTTTCCAGTATCTGCTGCTTGCTTTGGCAGTTTGGATGCTGGCCCCTGACAGCCTGCGTTCCAGCTTTGTTACTTACTAGCTGTATGACCTCAGACGAGTCACTGCACCTCTCTGCCTTAGTTTCCCTTTCTATTAAAAATGAGGGTGCTTATGGTATCTGCCTTCTAGGGTCGCTGCGGGAGTCGAATGGATGGATGTGTGTGGAGTGTGTGCACGGTGACAGGGAGAGTGCCCAGTGTTGGTTTTGCTGGTGCCCTGGGTCCAGCCTCCATCCATACCCGTGTGGCTCATCCCCGTCCCCCGCAGCTGTCTGTCCACCGCGGGGCAGTCCTGCCTGTTACCCCACCGCTCACTGCGGTCTCCTCCCCGGGCTGCTCCCGTCTGTGATGTGGGGGACACTCGCCTCCCCGGCCCTCCCACCCTGAAGATTGACCCTGGTCCTCTTGATGCCATGTCTCGCACCTCTACTTCCATGCCCCGGGGGGGGGTGGCATTCCTGACACCACTGGGCCCCTCCTGTCCTCGTCTGAGCTGCTGGAACAAAGTAGCACAGACTGGGTGGCTTACGCCCAACAGAAATTGATTTCTCACGGTTCTAGAGGCTGGAAGTCCAAGATCAGGGTGCCAGCTCAGAAGGGGGGGGGCCTCTTCCGGGTTGCAGACTTCTTAGAGTCCCGCGTGGCAGAAGGGACTTGGGAGCTGTCTGGGGTCCCTTTTATGAGGGCACTAATCCCGTTCAGGAGGGCTCCTCCCTGGTGACCCTATCACCTCCCAAAGCTTCCCCCCACTCAATACCTTCGCATTGGGGATTAGGTTTCAACCTATGAATCTGGGGTGGGCGGGACACGAACATTTAGACCACAGCACCTGCCTAGTGGGTCTTGGAGAGAACGGCAGCTTTTGTGTACCCAAAGCCCTTGCTCTGTGCCAGGAGCTGTTTCGAGCTCTCTAAATGCATGTATTCATTTGTGGCTATCGTCACGCCGCCTACATTTGACAGATGAGGGAATCAGGGCCTAGCGAGGTTTCCCTGTTTGCCTTTCGTGCATCCCTTAAGCACCGACCGTGTGTGCCGGGGAGGCAGGTTACCACGTGCGTTATCACCAGGGCTTGGTTTGGGCCATGCCTTCCTCAGACACCACCCCGTTTGCCCAAAGCCAAAGTCCGCACGCTGTCTGGCTCCCCGGGGCCCAGCCAGGCTGTGCCTTGCCTTCCCAGCTCGGCTCTCCCCACCCACCCATACTGCCCTCACCCCGACGAGCCTCAGCTTTTTTTTTTTTCCCCAATATTTCTTAAAGATTTATTTATTTATTTATTTGAGAGGGAGAATGAGAGAGAGAGAGAACATGAGAGGGGGGAGGGTCAGAGGGAGAGGCAGACTCCCCGCTGAGCAGGGAGCCCGATGTGGGACTCGATCCCGGGACTCCAGGATCATGACCTGAGCCGAAGGCAGTCGCTCAACCAACTGAGCCACCCAGGCGCCCGAGCCTGAGCTTTGATAAGCTGTGAGTGGTGGGCCTGGCGGGGCTCGGTGAGCAGGAAGGCGGGGAGGGCCCTGACCCATGTCTTCGGGATTCTTTGCTTGCAGGGCACAGGAAAGCTCCTCCAATTAGGTTAAGCGAGAGGGGGTTAGGAGAGAGAGGGAGCTGGCACAGTTGCAGGCGGCCTGGCTCCCCCAGGCCCTGGGGCGCTAGCGGGCAGCCCCTCCTCCAGCCTGCTGCTTTCTGGGCTTTCTGGACCGTGGTTTCATTTTTCTCTGCCTCTCCCGCTGCATCTGTCCCTTCTCCTCTCCCTGTAGGCTGGCTCTGTCTGGGTTGTCAGCGTGGCTGCCCTGAGTGGTGGCTTTAGCTTGAGGCCACAGGACCTCCTGTGGGCTCCCCCCTTGGTCTCGGGGTGCTAGAGTGACTGACTGACCCAGCTTGGGTGAAGGGGCCCACCCAGTCACTCAGCTGGTGGGGGGCAGGCCACATGGGCTCTGGGGCTGGGGGCTGGGGATCCCGCCATGGGGTTGCCTACTGTAATGATGTTCGGTGTGTGCAGGGGGAGGGCTGGTGAGCGGGGCATTGCTGCCCTTGGATACTCAGGGTCTGATGAGAGAGGCAGACCCAGGGCCAGTTAACTGTGTGATTTCTTGGGAGTAGCTGGTGTGCACCAATCTGGCCTGTCCGGCCTGGGTGGGGAGGGAGGGAGGGAGGGAGGGAGGGGAGTGCGAACCACAGCCCCCCCCCCCCCCCCGCCCCGCGCCTCCCCCAGCCCCCGCTCAGAAGCCAGTGAGGCTCCTCCATTCAGGACCTGGAGACTGGAGGCCCGGTTGCCAGCCTGGGACCTGGGCCACCCCACTGCCCACCCTGTCCCCCCACCACTCTCTTGTAGGGCTGCCCGCGGTGGGGAGGATGTACAGAAACAGTAATACAAAACTCGTGTTCAGAAGAAATGATTCAAAATGATAATGAAACGTTTCCCTTCCGAATAGAAAGGAGAGCGTGTCAGGTGGTTTTTATTAACAAGGCCTACATTCGGGGCTTTGTCCAGTTAGCACTTCTGTCTTCCCTGGGCAGCTCTCGTTGGTGCATCCCTGCAATCTGTCTTTGGCTCTGTCTGCCCAGGAAAACACCTGCTCTGTGTTCATGTCCTTCTTGGCCCTCATGGCCTCTTTGCTGTGAGAGGGTGGAATTTCAGGCTCACACGGGGTCCCTGTTTTTCTAGCTGGGGGCTCAGCCTACAGCCCACCATTCTTCCAGGTGCAGCGTGAAGCTGGACAGGGCCACGAGGGAAGGAGGGTGTCTCTGGAGGTTTGGTGTCTGTGGAGGTCTTGCCGCCTCATATTCTGATTCTGCTCAGGCTGTTCCCTTTCTGCTGTAGGCTGTTCCTTGCATGAATTCGTTGGTTCATTGACGCAGCTCACACTTCAGCTTCTTTCAGACCAGGGGTTGAGCTGGGTCACAAGGAGCTCAGGGCAGAGGAGGGAAGACCTTCACGAGGGTCTTACGTGCTCTTTGTCTGACTCCCGAAAGGACTGGAGGTGATTTGCAAAGGTAAATGCGGTATAACCAGATGAAAAAGGCACGCAAAGGTTGAGCAAGAAGAAAATAAAGAATCCAATGAAGCTGGAGGGGGCCCGCTGTACCTTCTCCTGGAGGTAATTTGACTTCGAGCTTTCTCGCAGCCAGATCCGAGGAAAGAGCAGGGGTTTGGAGTGGCTGCACTGTCGCCTTGCCTTGGTGAGCCCTGCCCTGTGTCCCGCTAAAGCCTAAGGGAGGGCCAGTGTGCTCCTGGGTGCGGCCCCTGGTCCAGAATGCAGAGGGGGGCAGCACCTGCCTCCTGATTCTTCGGAGCTCCTCCTGGAGGGTCCCTGCCCCCACCTGGGGCTCATGCGCACAGCCAGTGCCCCCTCCCCTGGGGTCTGACTGGTCCCAGGCATGGGTGAGAGCTGGTGAACCAGGAGCCACACCGGTCTCTGCCCAAGAATCCCTGTCTCACGAGGAGGCACGGGGGCCAGGACACGGGGCGCGCAGGTTGTGCTCCCGGTTGGCCCCAGGAGTAGGCTGAGGGATAGAAGAGGGGTGGAGGCGTTCGGGCAGGACGAGTGATGGGGTGAGATGTCTTTTGGAGCAACGAGAAGTTCAAGGAAGGTGGAAGAGAGGCTGCTGGTGGGTCGGGGCCCGAGGAAATGAGACCAGAGACAGGCAGTACCTGGGCTGGTGGGCAGAGATGCTTCAGACTGTGGCCTTGGCTCCCAGGGCCGTGGGCTGCCTTCCTGACCTCTTGCCTAAACCTCTGCCCTTGGCTCCCCAACCCGGGTGCCTTGAGGAGAGTCGGTCTTGGTTCTGAGAAAGTCAAGAAAGTGGTTAAGAGTTCAGGCTCCGTGGCCAGAGGGCCTGAGTTCAAATTTCACGCCTGCTGTCGTTCAGTCATATCACCCTGGGCAAAGGATTGAGCACCCCAGGCCTCGGTTTCCCCACTAAGAAAATGGATGGAGCTCATAACAGGGCAAAGGTTAAATGTGTTGGTATTTATAACGCACTTGGACTGGTGTCTGGAGCAGAACAGATCTTGCAGGTCTGTGTCTCCAGAGGCTGGAGGAGCTCAGCGGAAGATGGGGGCTCATCCCACCTGAGCCCCCCACACCCAGTGCACCCACACAGGTTCTGAGTCCAGCACAGTGAAGAAGCAAGCTGTCTCTGTGATGGTGGGTGGTGTGGCCATGGGGTCACCCTTCCCCCTGCGGTGGGCCAGCCCTGGGGGCACGGGGGTGCTCAACACCCTTAATGGTTAATGCTCTTACTGAGGGTAACAGTAGCTGTGTGAGTTCGGGAGAGCCTCTCAGGGCAGCTGTGCCAACTGGAGCAGAAACGTGCTCTGAGAACAGGCCTGACTCTGCTTGATCCCCTCCAGTGATGGGGGGCTCACTGCCAGCCTCTTTGTTCACCGGACCCACATAGGGTTAGCATCTACTCTGTGCCGGATGCTCGTTGTTTTGGAACGTTCAGCCCTTCCCAGAGATGGCTCCAAGTTGGCCAGCAAGCACAGCGATGGCGTGTGGACAAGCTGTCTTGGGCCTCCAGCTAGACATGGGCGGAACAAGGGTGGCGGAGCAGGGCATTTCCATTCACTCAACGATTCTTTCCTTCCTGCCTGCGTTCGCAAAGCGTTCTGAGCCACCGTGTGTGCTGGGCGCTGTCCTAGGTACCGAGAGCCCCGCAATGAACAAGAGAGGCAGAGAGCCTGCCCTCTTAAAGCTGCTTTCAGTGAGAGGTGAGGGAGTTTGCCAGCTGAGGCGAGGAAGGGCATTCTAGGCAGAGGGAACAGCGTGTGCGAGGGCCCGGGGATGTGACAGAATGTGTATGGGTGTGGGTGGGCGTCTGTGGCATTCAGGCAGCATTTGGTGGCTGGGGGTGGCGACTGCCTTTCTGGAAGCACTAAAAGAAAACACTGATTATGAGGGCTTGCTAGGGACTGACCTCACCCCTGCGGCCACCAGGTTCTGCCCCTCCTCCACCCATCCCTCCCCAACCCCCGCTCCAGCAGCCCTGGGTTGCCCTTCAGAGGCATAGATGGTGCCCATTGGCCCCCTGGCTGGTTCATTCCTTCTCCAGGCTCCCACATGGGCCAAGTTTGCATTCTGTCCTGCCGTGAGGGGACAAGTACAGGTCTCAGTGGGCTCAGCCTCCTCCCTGCCCCTCGCCTGCAGGGGAAGGCTCAGGAGAGGATGCTGGGGCGCTGACTTGCATGCCTCGTTTAGGGAAGAAGGTTGGCGTGCTGGAAGGTTGTCCAGTGAGCACAGCACTGCTGCGTGTCAGGCCCTGGTGCTTGAACTCCATGGGGTTTGGGCCTGCCCGCAGGGAGCTTGCAGGACGCCTGCGGGGGGGAGACAGGTGCTCCAGTGGGTCGCCGTGGTTCAGCACCACCGCCTGGGGCTCTCTGATGGGTGGGAAGGCCCCAGAGAGGCAGGGACCATCCCTGCTTCTTCCACTTGTGCTGCTGCCCACCCCCCGCCCAGGTAATTAAAAAAAAAAATGTATATGTATATATATGTATATTTTTTAAAACCTTTTTATGGAAATACAACATCCATGCAGAAAAGTGTGCATGGCACATGTGTACTTGCTTGTTGACTTTTCTCCGACCGAAATGACTGTGTAACAGAAGCCAGATCAGGTCTGAGATCCTGCTGGGTCCCCAGTGCCCCTCTTGCTTGTCCTTCCAGTCAGTACCCCTGACCCAAGGGGGACCCCTTCCCTTATTTCTGATGCCATCAATAAAGGTGGTCTGGCAACTTCATTTTTATTTATTTGTTTGCTTATTTATATTTATGTTATTTATTTATTTGTTTATATTTAAGCAGGCTCCATGCTCAGCGTGGGGCTTTGAACTCATGGCCCTGAGATCAAGATCTGAGCTGAGATCAGGAGTCGGACTTAACCGACTTAACCGGCTTAACCGACTCAGCCACCCGGGTGCCCTTGTGTTTTTATTTTTAATCGTGTAGTTGACACACAATATTATTAGGTTGGGGCATATGACATAGTGACTGGACAAGTCTGTACATTGTTCGGTGCTCCTCACTGTGTCCCGTCTGTCACCACGCGAACTTCAGACGATATCACTGTACGTTCCCTTCACCTACTTCCCACCCCCTTCCCCTCTGGTATCCACCAGTCTGATTCTCTGCATTCGTGACTCTGTTTGTTAGAACTTCATTTTATTTATTTATTTTTTAAAGGTTTTATTTATTTGACAGAGAGACACAGCGAGAGCGGGAACACAAGCAGGGGGCGTGGGAGAGGGAGAAGCAGGCTTCCCGCGGAGCAGGGAGCCCGATGTGGGGCTCGATGTGGGGCTCGATCCCAGGACCCCGGGACCGTGACCTGAGCCGAAGGCAGACGCTTAGCGACTGAGCCACCCAGGCGCCCCTCTGTGGCTAACTCTTGACACACACTCTGTCTCTCCATGGTGTCATTTGATGCGCAGAAGCTCTTAATCTTAATCTTGCCCAGTTTATCCATCCTTTCCCTGCTTTCCAGCACTTCTGTGTCCCGCTTAAGAAATCTTGGCCTACCCTAGTGTTCTGAAGATTTTTTTCTCACGTCTTCTGCTAAAAGCTGTATTGGTTTGCCTTCCACAGTTAGATCTGCTGTCCATCTGGAATTGATTTTTGTGTACGAGGTGAAGTCAACGTATTCCTTTCCTTTTGCTGCTCTGACAAGTGACCCCAAACGTCCTCGCCCCCAAACAACACAAATGTATTGTCATCTGACAATCCTGGAGGCCGGGAGTCTGCAGTGGGTCACTCCAGGCTAAGATCAGGATGCTGGCAGGGCCGTGTTCCTTCTAGAAGCTCGGGGAAGGGTCTGTTTCTTGACCTTTTCCAGCTTCTAGAGGCTGCCCACATTCTTTGGCTGGTGGCCCCCTCCTCTGTCTTCAAAACCAGCGCTGTTGCCCCGAGTTGTTGGCACGCTGTCTTGGTCATCTCCCTGATTCTGTCCCTCCTGCCTCCCTCTTGCACTTCGAAGGACACTTGTGATCCCTTTGGGCCTGTCTGGATAATCCAGAATAACCTTCCCATCTGAAGGCCAGCTGACTAGCATCCTTGATTCCATCTACAACCTTAATTCCCCTTTGCCCTGTGGAAGCTAACATGTTAACAGTTTCCGGGGATGGAGACATGAACATCCTGGCTGTGTCAGGTCTGGGGAGGGGAAGGAAAGTCATCGTTTCTACCCACGATAGGCGGGATCATGATTTTTTTTTCCCCCCATGTGGTTGTCCAGTTGACCCAGCATCACTTATTGTAAAGACCATCCTTTGCTCGGGGGTATTTTTTTTTTTAAGATTTTATTTGTTTATTTGAGGGGGGGGGAGAGTGTGCGAGTGTACGCACAAGTGGAGGAAAGGGGCAGAGGCAGAGGGAAAAGCAGACTTGCCACCGAGCAGGGAGCCTGATGTGGGGCTCGATCCCAGGACCCCTCAGGGATCATGCCTTGAGCCGAAGGCAGATGCTTAACCGGCACTCAGGAGTATTTTTTAGTTTCTTCTGCAAATCCTGGCCCTAGAGAGGAGGCCTGGCTGGCTGGGTTGGGGAGGGGACCCCAGGTGATGGGGTGCTTTCCCTCAGCTCCCTGGCCCGAATGTGTGGGACAGCACTACACTAGTAAAAGGGGAGTAGCTCAGTGTCCTGGCCTGGGGGACAGGACACGGGAGCCCTTTCCTTCCTCTTCTGCCTGGATCAGCAGGTGACCTCAGCAGGCCCCTTCCCTCCCTCGCCCTCTGACTTCATCTGGTCGCAGGGACCCCCTTGCCCAGCACGTTTCTGTCACTTGAATCTCACTGTCCTGGTCCCTTGCTCTGTGACCGGCAGCCTGGGCCCCAGTTTCACATTCTGTGAAATGGGAATAAAGGTGGGTCGGAGGACAACTTGAGTCAGCCAGTGCCTGCCTGCATCCTGGGCCCGTGGCAGGAGGGCCCCAGCTGTCCAGTCTCTGGGGGTGTGGCCACGCAGCCTGGAGCCGGCTCTGGAGCCATGGCTGCCCCTGGTTCTGAGTGTGCCAACTCTGTGTGTGTGTGTGTGTGTGTGTGTGTGTGTGTGTGTAAGGCAAGGAAGTATACTGACCTTGACTTTCCTTCCCCTTCCCAGACCCGACACAGCCCCGATCCCCTTTGCTGTGTTGAGAGACAGGATCTGAGCTACCTCCCGGCCTGAGAAAAGATGGCCCCGCTCCAGGGTGTCCAGCTCAGGTAAGATAGACAGCCCAGTCATTCCCAGGGCTCTGCCGTCACCCCCAGCTGTGGGCAGGGGGGGGAAACGCTGACTTTACAAATTGGGGTCTCCAGCCCTGAGCCTAGAGGCTGTGAGAATGGTGAGCACGTGGAACTGGACCCCAGTCTTCTGGACTTGGCCCCGCTTGCCCCCAGCCTCAGGTGCCAGAGAAGCTGGGGTCCACTGGGGCCCTCGGGTTGTCCTCTAACTCAGCCCCTGCGTGCCCCACCCTCTGTGTCCATGTTGCCAGCCCAGCACCCCATCTTCCCTGCCTCAGCCTGCCTCTTCTTGAAGCCACATCGGCTGGTGGAGCCTGGGTTCCAGCTTGGGTTCCAACCCAGCTCTGCTGTGAGGCTCGGGCCGGCCCCTTCCCCAGGCTGGTTCTGGATGGCTGCCAGGCCCCTTGGTACTCCCAGGCAAGGCCCGCTACCTCCCTGTCCTTCTTGGGGCCACCGTCTCCTGCAATGGCAGGCCCACAGCCCTGTGAGTGGTAGGATTGCACAGCCTGGGCTGGCTCTGGTGGGGCTTCGCTGGCCGGGTGAGAGCGAAGACTGGGTGTGGGGACGGGGGCACAGGCAGGCCGGCGCCGTCTCCCCGGCCGTCCTGTGAGGCCCCCGGCTTTGGCCCTCCCCTCAAGCTGGCAGGACTCGCAGGGAGGGAGCCTGTCTCAGCCCCGCCCTGCTCTGTGCCCCCACGTGGGGACTCTAGCTTCACCACCAGGCGGAAGTCCCCGACCTCGGTCAGATGCAGACAAATGAGGCTCCCTTCCGAGCAGGATGGGATAAGCAGAGAGTGGCAGCTGGGAGTAGGCCTTTGTCCTCTGGACAGTGGTCACACCCGCCTGCTAGATTCAGGGGTTGGGGGGGTACTGGGTTTCTGGTGCAGGAGGGAGTGTTGGGGTGCCTGGTGGGGCAGGGCTGGGGGAGCCCACACCACACAGACATCAAGGGGAGCCTTGGCCTGGCAGTCAGCACCTGTCCGGGGGGTCTACTCTGTTTGGGGCCTGCCCCCCATTCCTCTGGGTGGGTGTGTACAGGGAGGGAAGCCACCCTTTGCTTCCCCCCTCTCCTATGTCTGCCTTTACATCTTTTAGAAATTTTAGTTTAGGGCGCCTGGGTGGCTCAGTCATTAAGCATCTGCCTTCGGCTCGGGTCGTGGTCCCAGGGTCCTGGGATCGAGCCCCGCATCGGGCTCCCTGCTCCGCGGGAAGCCTGCTTCTCCCTCTCCCACTCCCCCTGCTTGTGTTCCCTCTCTCGCTGTGTCTCTGTCAAATAGAGAAATAAAATCTTTAAAAAAAATTTATTTTATTTAAATTTAATTAACAGATTAGTTTCAGAGGTAGAGTTACACATTTTTTAAAATGATCATGAATATTTTAGGCACTCAGAAAAAGGACTAGACAGAATATGATCAACACCCATGTACATCCTGCAGGACTTAAGAAACAAATCTTAGAAATAGGAACAGAGCCCCCAGTTACCGCACCCCAGCCCTGTTCCCACTCCGAACTCACATCCCCGGATGTTGCGTGGACTCTGCGTTCAGCACCGTGGAGGGCCTCCCGGGCTGTGTGGTCCAGGCTCGGGCTCCGCGGCCACCAGCCCCTGCTGCCCGGCCTTGCCAGCTCCTGGTGTCACCTGGCTTTCTGACTTTTTGCCCATCTGATTGGGTGGGAAACGGGATCTCCTTCCTTGTGGCTTGGATTTGCATTTCCCTGCTGACTGGGAGGCCCGGCGGCTGTCTGGTGGCACCCTCGCCTCGAAAGCTGCCTGTTCTTTTTTTTTTTTTTTTAAGATTTTATTTATTTATATGACAGAGAGAGACACAGTGAGAGCAGGAACACAAGCAGGGGGAGTGGGAGAGGGAGAAGCAGGCTTCCCGCCGAGCAGGGAGCCCGATGCGGGACTCGATCCCAGGACCCTGGGATCACGACCCGAGCCGAAGGCAGACGCCCAACGGCTGAGCCACCCAGGCGCCCGAAAGCTGCCTGTTCTTACCGGTCTTGTTCTTAACCTGTCTATCCGGGGTGCCCTCAAATCTTCCTTCCTCATGTCACATACCGGGGGGTGCTCCCAGCCTGTGATTCTCCCTGGCCTTTGCTGTCCCCAGTGACTCTCCCAAGGACCCCATCACTCAGCCTCCTGTCCCTCCCCAAGTGTCTCTCGGGGACCTCACACCCGGCATGTCCCAAACCGGGCTCCCCCCTCCAGCCCCCACCTTCTCCGAGGTCCCTCTCCATGTGGAGAGATGCCCCCTCCTGCTGGGACCCTGGGTGCTCCCTCCATACCCACACCGTTGGCCACCAAATGCCGCTCAGCACGTCTCCGCTCTCTGTCCCCTCCAGCCCCCCCGCCCCCGTGGTGGTTCAGGCCGCATTGTCGCGACCCTTGTCTGTCACAGCGGCCCCCGGGACTGTGGCCTCCCTGCCCTCATTTGCCCCAGCGCCTTCATCAGCTCCTGAGTGATTTTGCCAATAGGCACACCCCTTGCTTGACACCCTCTGCAGCCCCACATCCACTCAGGCTGATGGCCTGTGTGTGGGGCTGGGAGATCCCCCACCCCCGCCCTGCTCTTCCTCCCCATCTCTGCATGAACCCCCCACCACACACATTTTAGCAACTAAATCCTCAACTCTTTGGTTGACGTGGCAGAACCTGGCCTCTGCCTGGAAGTTCCCCTGCCCGGCCCCCAGCGCCCCATGCTCCCTATTACGGAGCACTCCCCCGTCCCCCAGCCCCCACGGTGCTGACGTGGCCTGAGCCTTAGGGCTGGTGGTGAGGGCTCAGGGGCCGCATGGAGTTCATCTCTGGGCCCTGCTGCCCAGCACTCGGACCAACAGGGTTGGGAGAGGAGGAGGGAGCATGGACACCCTGGCTGCTGAT
Organism: Callorhinus ursinus; assembly: GCF_003265705.2. NCBI lineage: Eukaryota > Metazoa > Chordata > Mammalia > Carnivora > Otariidae > Callorhinus > Callorhinus ursinus. The sequence goes on from NW_027397117.1 coordinate 3,468,205, forward strand.
CCTGGAGGCAGGGGTAGGAAGAATAACCCGGGGGAGCCCTGAGGTTGGGGGTGGCAAGCCTGGGCTTGAAGACTGGGCTTCATCCAGCAACAGTGTCTTGCCAAAGTGCTTCCCTCCAGCCGGAGGGGTTCCTGGTGCCCGCCTCCCGCAATCCCTGGCTATGGCAGCACCCTGGACATGGGCTTTCCACTGTCCTATTTGGCACCTACCCCCTATTCCATCAGGGCCACACCCTGGGCCTCCGATTGGCAGAGACTTCCTGGGCCTCGTTCCCCGCTGAGCCTGGGGCCCGCCACCCCCGGGCAGCTGAAATGGAAACCCTGAAATGCAGCCCGGGTTTGTCTTTGGTAAATGGCAATTGAGGGCAGCACAAAGGGTGCCTGTTGGTCTGAATGCTGCCTGCCCTCCCCCTCCCCTGCCCGCCTCGCCCGGGCCCCGAGTCCCTGGGGGAGGCGGCGTGTGCACCCCGGGCCTTCCGAGATCATAATAGAGACCCGTCGGCGTGGCAGTTGCCCTTCCCCGGGGGCTTCCATGGGCCAGGCGCGGAGGGCCGCCTGTGGGGTGTGTGTCCTGACTCGCCCATCCACGCTCCCCACGGGGCAGCCATACTTTCACCCCATCTTACCCTCCTCATGTCCCGCTCCCGCTCCCTCTCCCTCTCGTTCACTGTGGTCTCCTTCGTCCTGACAAGAGGCCTAAGAGCCCCAGACCCCCCAGCCCCGCTGGGGTGGTGATGCAACAGGCACCCACCGGCCACGGACCCACAGCTACTCGTGGTGGCTCGGGGTCTGGACCCACATTGCCTGCCCTCTGCTCCCTCCCTGTCTCCCAGGCCTGCCCCGCCCCCCAGATCGTGGCCAGTGGCCAATCTATCACCATCCTGGCTTTTCCCAAGAAAGCCCTTCCTTCCTCTATCCCACGAGCAGGGCTGAGTCACAAAGGGGTGATTGGCCCCAGGTCTCCTCCCCCTCTTCCTGTTCACCATTTCTTCTCTCCTCCCCTCTCCCCTTTGCTCGGCTTCCCCAGCTTTGTAGACCCTGGGGGTGGGGGCGGCCACCGGCCTCTCCTGCCCAGCCCTCCCCGCGCCCCGGCAGTGGCGGTGGGCCGAGGGAATGAGTGAGTGCAGCCGTGCAGCCGGCTCCTCTGGTCTCCTTTGTCGGCGAGGCATGCAGGCGCTCTCCCCAGAGGCGAGGGGTCTCACAAATGTTAGTCCAGGCCCAGGCTGGCCAGCCTAGGGAAGCAGGGGAGGGCCAGCCCCGGGGCTGGGTCCAGCACAGCCTCTGAGCAGCGTGTGACGTTGGGTGAGTCTCTGAACTTTTCTGAGTCTCTGAACTTTTCAGAGCTTCCCATGCTCTTCCTGTGAGTCGGCTTCTGGCTCATCAGGGCTCGGGAGGACGAACGAGGCCCCATTCCTGCAAGGCCTGGCATACCCGTTTCTTTACACTAGAGGCTGCTGGGATCTTCAGGGTCCGGGAGGGAGGGGGGCAAAGCTGGGAGCCTCCGGAAACCTCCCCTGGGAGGAGTGTCCTGGAGGTTTGTGGCTTTGGAGGCCTTTGTCCTCTGGGCAGTGGCAGGTGTGCCCTCACACGGGGTTTCCGGACCATGGGCTCTGGGCCAGGTGCTTTGTTGGGGCCGGGTTCTCAGAGAAGCTAGGGCCCTGCCTGGGGTTGCCCGCGGGCTCCCGGGAGGCAAGATGAAGATAAATGAGAACAGTATTACCTCTCCTTGGCTCAGCATGCCATTCTGAGGTCTCCGTGGGCCAGAGGTTCGGGGAAACTTCGTGGAGGAGGAAGCATTGGGCTAGGTATTGCATAGGTGGTTGGAACAATGAAGCAGGTGGGAGACAAGGCAGAAGTGGGGTCTGGGAGGTGGGGACTTGTCAGGTGAGTAAGGAGGGAATGCAGGGTCATCTGTGGCAGTGCTGGTTGGGGACTCCGATGCCAGGAATGCTATTGTAATGCCTGGTCCCTGCCTCATAGGACATGCTGGCTAGCGGGAAGGTCAGACTGCCTACATGAAAAGCCATGGCATCGGACCACCGGCGGGGCTGGGGGGTCTGGGGCTCTTAGGCCTCTTGTCAGGATGAAGGAGACCACAGTAAACAAAACAGACCTTAGTCCCTTTCCTTGAGCAGCAGTGAAAAACAAAGCAGGTTGGAGATGGGGAGGACTAGGTAGGGGTTGTAATCTTAGAAGGAGACGTTGGAGCAGATACTTGAAGGAGATGAGCAATGAACCTGGATATTTGAGGCCTCGGGAATAGCATGTGCAAAGGCCCTGAGGCTGGAGAGTGCTTATTGTGATCCAGGTGTGGCCGGAGACCGGCTTGGCTGGAGTGAAGTGGGCAAGGGAGGGCCATAGTGCTGGAGGTAAGAGATGAGGAGGGCTTTGAAGGCCGCCGCACTAACTTCTCTGGAGAGCCGTCAAGGATTTTATTTTATTTTATTTTATTTTATTTTTTTTAGATTTTATTTATTTATGTGAGAGACAGAGAGAGAGAGGGAAAGCAGGGGGAGTGGGAGAGGGAGAAGCAGGCTTCCCGCTGAGCAGGGAGCCCGATGTGGGGCTGGATGGGATCATGACCTGAGCCGAAGGCAGGTGCTTAACGACTGAGCCACCCAGGTGTCCCAAAATTCACCCATTTTAAATACGGCTTTGTGACTACTTTGATATTCAGTATAAATACAAGTTGTGCGGCCAGTCACAATCCATTACACTTCTGGCTTCTGGAAAGTTCTCTCATGCCTGTTTGTGGTCAGTCCCAGCTTCCACCCCCAGGCAACCCCCGATTTGCTTTCCGTGTCTATAGTTTTGAGATTCCCTATAAATAAGAATCATGCAGTATGTAGTCTTTTGTGTTGGGTGTCTTGCGGTTAGTGTAACATTGTTGAGGGTGGTCAGTATCGTTGCACATGTCACACTCACTTATTATTGCCAAGGAGTGTTCTATTGTGTAAATACCCTGCTTATCACTCACCAGGTGATGGGTATTTGGTTGTTTTCCATTGTTCGGCTATTGTGAATAAAGTTGCTATGAACATTTTTTTACAGGCCTTTGTATGAATGTGTTTTTATTTTTCTTGGGCGGTTGGGTCATATGGTAGATATATATTTAACTTACTTTTTTAAAAAGATTTTATTTATTTGAGAGAGAGAGATTGAGAGAACAAGTGGGAGGAGGGGCAGAGGGAGAAGCAGACTCCCCGCTGAGCAGGGACTCCCCCCGCCCCCGCCCCATGCAGGACTCAATGCCAGGACCCTGAGATTGTGACCTGTGCCAAAGGCAGACACTTAACCAACTGAGCCACCCAGGCGCCTGGTGATTAGAGTTCTTTAAGTGTTCTGAATAGAAGTCTTTTAATGTATGATTTGTAATATTTTCCTCTGTGGGGGGGGTGTTTCAGGCAGAGAGGGGGCCCAAAAGGCATGGGGAGGGGGCACCTTGCGTCTTGTTCCAGTCTCACTAGAGGCCTTCCTCTGCCTCACACATGGGGCCCCCCCGCATCAGGATTTCCTAGGTCAGAGGGCCTCCCCCCCCCCCCCCCCCCCCGCTAAGCCGCTGGAGCAGGAAGCCAGTTAGCCACCCACAGGGAGGGATATTCGCTGTCACCAGAGAGCGTGCCCCTGCTGGCTCAGTCGTTCGGGCTTGGAGGGATGCCAGCAAGTCCTAACCTAACCAGAGAACAATGTCTGCAACCCACAGTCCCTTCCCTGGGGAATGAGCTTGCTGGAGGGCCAGGTTCTGGGGAATGAGGGAGCAGCTGATCGAGCGACTCCCGGGCCCCAGGATTCCTGGGGTGTCGGAGTTGTCCATCGGAGGATTGGAATGTTGGGTTTGGAAGGCTCTAGGACCAGGCTAAGGCTGACAGCCATGGACAGTATTCCTGTTGGCTAACTTGGGCCTGTAGGTGTCACTAATGTGCGCCGGGGGGATTATTTGTCTCTGCTCTTAGGGCTGGCAGCCCTGCATGAAGTTCATCCCATGGCTGTGCTAAGACAGGTCATCGTGTCACTGGCTCAACTTGCTGACCTGACAGCCATTTGGAGGACACTTTGCAGATTCCTGCCGTGAGCCTTGTGGATTGGCTTCTATATCAGTCCGAACTCTTTCGGTTGCAAGAGACGGTGCCCCTCAAATAGGTTTAGGCAAAAGGAGAAAACGATGCATGGGTGTGAGGATTTGTTGACTGGTGTAAGGCGCTCTAGGGACCAGCTTCAGGCTCAGCTGGATCCAGGCCCTCCATCCAAATCCAGCAGCTCAGCTCTGCTTTCTCCACATTGGCCTCATTCCCTGGCAGGCTCCTCCATGCGGTAACTGGGATGGCCCTGTAGTCCCTGGCATCCAACCCACACCCAGGCAGCCCCAGAGAAAGAAAATCACCCTTCCTAAAGGTACCAGCCAGAGTCCAGGCCCTGGTGCTCCTTGGGTCATATGATTTTTCCTTCACTAACCCTGGGGGCTCTGGCCAGGCCTGGGTCATGTGCCGACTCCCCTTGTGTGTGGTGGGGTCAGCCCATATAAGTCTTATGGATCAAGAGTGGAGGAAAGGGTTCTCTGAAAGAGAATAGCATTCCATGACCACGGATGGGTACGGATAGGGCTGGACTGGCAGAAGCGGCCTCAGAGCCGAGCACCCGGAGAGCACGGATTTTCCTGTTCCCGAGGTCCCTGGGGGTGATGCTTTTGCCCAGAATCCTCTGCTCATCCGGTGGGGCTCTGTATTCCCTTTCCCCACTGGACAGTGTGCTCGCCAGATAAGGCCTGCAGCTCCGGGGCAGGACTGGGTCTGGCCGCTGGCGAGCCCTCCATGAACGTCTGCTGCAAGAGAGGGTGTGTGCATAGGGCAGTGGAGGAGAGGGCCCGGGGACGGCGGGCCTGTCTTGTCTGCCCCAGGCTACCCACGCGTGTCAATCCGTAGCAGCCTGTGTTCGGGGGGGGAGTCCCACTCAGCCGAACCTGCGGGGTCCCCATGGGGGGCTGCTAGGGCTACGACAGCTCTTCCTGCAGACCCCCAAACCTGCCTGCTCCTGATTCTCGCCCCCCGGGTCCAGGATGCGGGCAGAGACCGCACGGCCGACCTCAGAGTCCGGCAGACCAGGCCACGGGCCAGGCCACATCATTGCCACACCGGGCCCATGCTTGCTGCCACTGCTCTGTGCCTCAGTTTCCCTCCCTAGGAAAGAGGGGGATGGTGGCCCCCGCCCCACTGGGTGGGGGGGGTGCGGGAATCCTGCTGTGTCACCACTGGGGGGGGGCCCTGGCCCGTGGTGACATGATGAGGTGATTGCTCTCGTCTGCCCACAGGTGAGGGGTGATGGCAGAGAGGGCGTGACCCGCACGGACCCTTCTCTACACACCGAGTGGCACCACCATGCAGAAGCCCAGCGGCCTGAAGCCCCCCGGCCGTGGGGGGAAGCACTCGAGCCCCGTGGGCCGGACGTCCACTGGGTCGGCTTCCGTGTCCGCGGCGGCAGCGGCCACCAGCTCCAAGGAAGGTGCGCGGGGCTGAAGGTGGTGGGTGAAGGGCCGGGTGTGGGGAGCGGTTCTTCCAGAAGAGCCCCTCAGAGACCAGCCTGGGGGCTAGCAGCACACGGAAGTTCTTCCTTTTGTCTGGCTGTAATCCCTTTCCGGCACCGATGCACGCTTTATGCATGCCGTTCCTTTTCCCGCTCCCCCTGCTTGGGAGGCAGGTCCTACTGCGGGCTCCGCGTAGGGGTGAGAAAGTGGGGATCCGGGTGGGCATGGCACTGGGCCCAAGGTCACTCAGCCAGGATTCAACCTCCAGCCTCCACCCGCCTCCCCGCCCTCCCGTGTTCCCTTCCAGGGTCTGGGATTGTCCTAGCGAGCCAGCCCCATCTTCTCACCAGCCTTCTTGTCTGCCACCCAGAACCATGTCCTTTGGCCTTTCCGCCCCTGACCCCTCGTCGTCCTGCTGGTGGGCAGAGGTGGGGGCTGGGTGCCCGGGCTGGGCGTGAGGGACAGCTCTTAGCTACATGCTCTTCTGAAGTTGAGAGTAAGGGAGCCCACAGTGGAATATTCAGGAAGTTTGCCGCAGAGGTAACATTGCCTGTCTCTTAACCCTTAGAGGCAACCGTTATTTTGGTTTCTATCCTTCTACTTTTTTTTTTCCTACCTGCTTGCAATCATGCTGCATATACAACTTGAAAATCTGTTTTTTTTCCTTCTAATACGATCAAGTGGGTTTTTCCTCATCATTTTTAATGGCTGTAAGGTATCCAGTCCATCCAACAACTATAAATCAAAGGCCTGCTTTGTTGACACAGTCTTCACCACCAGAGCACTCGTTCTGAGCAAAACCAGAAGTGGGCCTAGCCCTCCCTCGGGGCTGCTGGTCTGGCGGGGGACGTGGAGTGTCATGAGATCCTAGAACTGGGGCCTGATCAGGTCTGGGAGTTCAGCCCCGAGGAGGGGACAGGTGAGTCGAGGTCCAGAGGGTGATAGTCTGTTAGTTGAAGAAGGGAGGGTGTTCCAGGCAGAGGAAACAGCATGTGCAAAGGCCCAGTGGCAGAAGAGCACATGGCATATATTGGGGAGCTCAAGAAAGAGAGTGTGGCTGGCGTGTGGCCAGTGCCAAGTGTGCTGGTGAGAGAGGGTGGGCGACAGTGGGGACAGCTTGGGGGCTGTCCAGGGCATTTCGCTTCCGTTGTAATAACACTGGGAAGCCATCGGAGAGTTTTAAATCAAAAGGAATATGATAAAAAAGAATTGGAAACGTGTTCTTAACTCATTCTCTGCAGTTGGGGATGACCGTTTCCTATTTTTCCACTTTGATAAATGACGCTGTGATGAATGTCTTTGGGCACAAATCCTGGCTTTGATTACCCTCCAGCCAGCAGCAGGGTAAGACACCGTCCATCTCATCTGATTGGTACAGAAGTTTGGAGAGACAGAAAAATAGCCAGGGGCCAGATTAGGCAATCGGGGCCCTGGGTGGAGTCAAGGAAAGTCTGAGCCAAAGGTATAGACAGCTGGCAGAACCAGGGCCTTGGCAGAGTCAGACAATAAGGCTGGGAGGGTAAGGAAGCTGTGTGGTGTGGCCCCTGGGCAGACTTTTGCAGGCAGGCTTGTCCAGAACAGTCCCATTAGAGGCCCAGACTTCCTTTCCATTGTGGCAAATCCTCCTTTACTCATGACATTACTGAGCAATGGGAAGAGGCCAGAGAGAGAAAACACAGGGGAAAGGATGTTCTGTGTGGACAGAATGAGTGGTGCAAAGGCCCTGAGGCAGGGATGGACCTGGTTTGTGAGAGAAGGAAGGAAGACAAGTCTGGGTAGAGAGGAGTGTGAAATGAGGTTGGGGAGGGTGGCGGAGGCAGATCATGAAGGGCAGGGGTTCGGGTTGGTTTTCGGGGTGACCGGCGCTGTTGGAGGGTGTTAGCAGAGGAATGGTTGGACACTCACGTCCCTCAGCTCACTGTGTGGAGAACGGGTTGTGGGGTGAGGAGCCCAGTGAGGAGGCATGTGGCCCCCCAGGTCGGGAGGCCTGCACTCGCTGCCTGGGCTAGGGGAGGTCAGAAGGCCGACCACCAAGAGTGGGCCATCAGGGAAGACTTCTCAGAGGAAGCGGGGATGAGCTCAGCCTCAGGATGGAAGGAATGTGAGTGTGGAGAGGGGGAGGGCCTGCTGGCAGTGGAGGAAGTGCATGGGCAAGGGCACAAAGGGAGGCTGAGCTGGGTCCAGTGGGGGTCGTGTGGCCACTCCCCGGGAGAAGGTCACCAGCCCGACCCGACCCTCCTGTGTCCTGGAGAGAGCTCCGTCGCACCTTCTGGGTTTTGTCCTCATTGCTCCCTCCCCGATCAAGAGGGGCCTGAATTCTGGCTCTGATCCCGCCCTTAATGCCCCTTCTCACTGCCCCTGCTGTGGGACCCTGGAAGAGGGACTTAACCTCTCTGAGCCACAAATGGGATCCGGAGAGTTAATGAGCGCCAAGTGCCTGCAGGTCCAAAACTCACGAAGGACTCCTTTCGTTTCCTTTCCCCGTCCCTCCATAGTGCCATTACAGAAAGTTTTGCGAGTGATAAAAGCAGCAGCCACCACCCTTCTGCTTAACCTAATCACAGCCACCACTGTGCTAGAGCTCCTTCCGGTCTTTTCTCCTATGGCACATGACCGTTGGCAGCGGTTCAGTCGTGGGCCGTGCCCAGGTCTGTGTCTCACCGTGGCGCGTCTTACTGCCTTCCGTGGGAAGTGTCCCCCTGACCTGAACTGCTGCAGTGTCTTCGCCGTCCTCTGTGTGACCTGATGCTTGCTTCCCCTCAGGGTGGGGGCTGTGGGGTCTGACTCTGCCTGGGGCCCCCCACATCCCCCCCACCCTGCAGGACTGTTCCAGAGAGAGGAGGTGCCACTCCGTGAATGCCCGATTGATGACAGAGCCACACCCCCGTGCCCGCTGCGGCATCTGGGCTTTGGGTCCCCCTCCCTCCGCCTCTGGCAGGTCCCAGCAAGACTTCCAGGCGGCGGGGAGGGAACAGAGAGCCCAGAGCAATTGGCCTGGCGAGAGGAGGAAGGAAGATTTCTGAGGCCCACAGCGGCGGCTTTTGTCCCTGCTCTGCTCCGGGTCTCAGAACCAGAGTCTCTGGAGAGGAGGAGGGGCAGGTGGAAAGACCAGAGGTGGACAGGGTCACCCCCCTCCCGCCCCCCGCCGGCTCCTCGGGCTCCCTCACCCACCCCATGGCTCTGGCCATCTGCTGTCCGAGGTGCAGGACGCGCCCACCCCTGTAGGAAGCCAGGACCCTGCGTGAGGGGCACTGGGGCCCCAGAGGTGGGTCTGGTGGAGACTGGAGCCTGGGAGTGATGGGGGGGGTGCGGCAGCAGCAAGAAGCAGGCTCTGCTCTGGGAATCGGGGCAGTGGCTGTCTCCCAAAATGTGAGCTCAGCCTCCGGGCAGAGGGTCTGGCCCAGGGCCGGGCCTGGCCCAGTGCCCCTGCCCCCCACCCTGTGGGGACGGAGGGGGGCTGCGTCAGTCCCCAGAGCTGGGACATACAGGAAGCGGCAGGAACAAGGGGCTGTTGGAGGGGAACTGTCGTACTGGAAGGTGGCCCAGAGGTGGTCAGAGTGGCAGGTGCGCAGGAGGGCCGTCTGGGACCCACCAGTGCGCAGAGGCTTGTGAGGTCGGGGGCAGCCCCGCCGGGCAGGTTGGAGCCCCCCTGGAGGCTGCTTCAGGTCAGGCCGTCACGGAGGCTCTTGCTCAGGAGGTGACACTGGTACAAAGATCTGAGTGACAAGCAGCAAGCAGCCCAGCCGAGCTGGGAAGAGCATCCAGGCAGAGGGACTAGTGGCTGCAAAGGCCCCGAGTCTTGAGGTGTCTGCGGGTCAGAGCATGGCTCGAGTGGGCAAGCAGGGAGTGTCGGGAACAGGCCTGGGGCAGGCGCCGGGGCCCCAGTGGGGAGCTGGCACCGGGGGCCGCCAGGGGTTTGGAATCCATCCTGGGCCTGAGGGAGGAGAAGGGGGTCCAGGCTTCCAGGCCAGCGCAGGGTCCACCACTGCCCCGCGATGGTGGGCAAGAGGGGACGGCAGCAGGCTGTGAACAGGAGCCCTCAGCCCTCCCCCGGGGTCTGCTTCTGGGGCCTCAGGTGGAGGCAGGCCAGGCCAGGTAGTGGGGGTCCCTCCTGGCCCCAACGAGAATGGGTGACATGGGGAGGACTCAGGGCTGCCGGGCCAAGGGACAGACACAGGGCACTGCCGTGCTCCCTCTGCCCCTCCCCCAGGGCAAGCAGGTCCTCGAGGGGCCCCTCCCCTCCCCCCGGCGCTGTGGTCCGGCCCCAGAGGTGTCCCATTTACGAGGGACGGTGTTTGACCCTCTCTGCTTCACCAAGGTGTCTTACCATGCTGCTTCTCTTGAACCACCCAGGGAGAGAACTGTTCTTTCCATTTTCAAGCTGACAAATCTGAGGCTCAAGCTGTCAGCTGAGTTGCCCAGAACAGTAGGGCCAGAGAGTGGCGGGCCTGGGGTGGAGGCTCAGGTGGCCTGGGTGTGAAGCTGGCTCAGGCCACTGGCACCTACCGCCCTGTGCAAGGGTGGGGTGGCTGGGACCCTCAGTTGGTGGGGAGGCTGGGACCCCTGGTTCAGTCCTGTCCTGGGCAGGTGGCAGGTGGGAAGAGTGATCGGTTCTCATTAGGCTGGGCACAACTGTCCCCCAAATTGCCTATGGCCTTTCCTCATGCTGGGGACCCAGGGCATGGAGGTCAAGGATGAGTGTGCACGGGAGATCCCCCTTCGGGCAGGGAGTAGGCCACTCGGGGCAGGGTCCACCGCCTGTGTCATGATCCCCCAAGGGGCCTACACAGGGCTGGTCCCAGTGCTTTTCCGTTCTGGCTTACGGAACTGGGGCCCAGATGCCCCCCGTACCCGGTGGGCACTCCAGACCCGGGAACCAGCTCGATGTGCCCCACCTGGGACCCATACAGCTGGAGCAGGCCTCTAGTGTTAGACACGGGCCCTATCCTACCCCACCCCCTGGAGGGTGATGTCTTTCACCTTGGTACCCCGCTGCCTGGGAGGGCAGGTGGCATCACCCCCATTTCCAGTGACTTGGCCCAGCTGCCGTGCAGACGTGGGCAGAACCAGGACAGACTTCCAGCCATTGCCCCTGAAGAGCCTGCACGAGCCCCAGGCAGCACCCCACCCCCTTCAAGGTCAACTTCTCCGCCCCTCCTCCCCTAACCACATCCTAAACTTTTTAATGGCATCAGGAGGGGGAAAGCCAAGCTGAGCATTTCTGTGGCTGGACTGCAGAGCAGGTGGGGGGCAGGGCAGCCTCCTAATGTTCCTGACGTCGCCTGGTATTGATCTGGGGGGCAGGGGCCCATCTGCCAGTGCCTGCCTGCCAGCCGTGGTGTGGCTGGAGCAGGGCTTCTCCATGGGGAGCTGGCTCTGCTCTTTCCAGGGTAAGCCTCACACTCTCTCTCCTCCTCGGTCCCAGCCTGAGTGTGCTGGCTGGGGGCTCTGTCCTCCTGGTTTGGGAGTAGGGGGAAACGGAAGGGGACTTCTGAGTCCCATTTGGCTCAGGAAGGATGCCGAGCTGTCCTTGGGACGGGGCCCACCCCGGAGTGGACTGATAGAAGGTTCCTTCTTCAGGGGTTTTGGGCTGGAGACAGCAGAGCAGGGGGACGCCGGGCCTGTTGTGGCCTCGGGGGGTGGGCCCTGCTGTGGTCTGGTGGGCCCCGGGGTGGATTCAGTTGCTGATCAGGAGGACTGACTGGAGAGTGGACCAGGCTGGGGGATGCACTGTAGGAAAGCCAGCTCCCTTGAGGAATGCTATGGGGACCCGGTCCCTTCCTTCATGACCTCTGCCTTCAGCACCTGCTAGGGACAGGAGGGGGCTTAGAGCAGAAGGCTGCTTTGGGGTTCGTGGTGCATTTATGTATGTTGCTCTGGGGCCCCCGAGGAGGGGAGGTCAGGGTCGTGCCCAGTCTGCATTTCAGCCTGGTCGTGGGCTCCAAGGACGGAGAGGGGAGTCGGTGTGGGCTCCCCTTCCCAGGGCTTGCATTCTGAGTGGGACTCGGATGGGTACCCCAGCAGCCTGGGAGGCGGGCTGTGCGAACCAAGGGAAATCGGAGTCCTGCGGAGTGGCTGTGCCAGTGAGGGGTGTTGGAGCTATTCTGAAGGACAGGCGGGGTTTCCTTGGGTGACACAGAGAGGAAGATGCCAGGGTGACCATTCTATCTGGGACAGCCTTTGTTTATGTCTGTGGTTTTGGCATGACACCGTATTGATAGCACCTCCCTTCTCTTCAAGGTGTCTGGTTTGGGATGACGAATCATGTGGTCACCTTCTTTATAGCCCCTCCTACGAGGTCGGGGTGCTCATCAGCACGTTAAAGCCTCTGACAAGTCCTGCAGCAAAAATAACCCTAACTTTGTTTAAGCTGCTATTTCTCAAGCTTGCTGGAATTTGGAGATTATTTGTTTTCATAATACCTATTAATCCCCTGTGGAATTAATGTTCTGTGGAACATTTAAGGAAGGACTTGCTTCCTTGAGGGGCTGGGTCTTAGCATACGCACGCTTTTTTTCCCCCTCCGGCCTTCAAGGACAGAGGGCCAACTTCATTACACACTTCAGTTCAGAGCATATCGTCACTGTGAGCCCCTGCAAGGCCCCTCTTGTGTTTTGTAAAATTGATACCTTTTTATCGTGTTCCCTGCATCCAGGCATCTGTGTCCATGTGTCCGAGTCGGGACACTCTTCAGCCCTGCTTTCTGACCAAGTATCACATCAGAAACACCTTTCTGTGTAACCTGGAAGAATTATTTTTTAAAAAGTTGCTTAAGGGGTGCTTGGCTGGCTCAGTTGGTAGTGTGTGTGACTCTTCATCTCAGGGTTGTGAGTTCGAGCCCCATGTTGGGTGTAGAGATTATTAAAAAAAATAAAACCTTAAAAAAAAAGTTGCCTAGGGCGCCTGGGTGGCTCAGTTGGTTAAGCGACTGCCTTCGGCTCAGGTCATGATCCTGGAGTCCCGGGATCGAGTCCCGCATCGGGCTCCCTGCTCAGCGGGGAGTCTGCTTCTCCCTCTGACCCTTTTCCCTCTCGTGCTCTCTATCTCTCATTCTCTCTCAAATAAATAAATAAAATCTTTGAAAGGCTTGACCATAATTTATGTAATGCTTCCCTCTTTGGGGGCACTTAGGTTCAGGTTTTTTTTTTTTTTTTTTAGTTTTTTTTTTATTTTAAGTAATCTTTACACCCAATGTGGGGCTTGAACTCACAACCCTGAGATCAAGAGTCGCACTCTCTACTGACTGAGCCAGCCAGGCACCCCCAGGGTTTTTTTTGTTGTTTGTTTTGTGAATGATAAGACAGTGAGTCCGTTTTTTTCTGTCTAAATTATTTCTTTGGGAAATGGACCAAAGATTCCATTCCCTATTTTCTCCTATTAAAAATATTGTATTTTTTTTTTAAGATTTTATTCATTTATTGGAGAGGGAGAGCATGGGAGAGCACAAACAGGGGTAGGGGCAGGCAGAGGGAGAGGGAAAAGCAGGCTCCCCGCTGAGCAGGGAGCCCCATGCAATGCGGGGACCCTGGGATCATGACCTGAGCTGAAGACAGACACTGAACCAACTGAGCCACCCAGGCACCCCTATTGTATTTCATTTTTATGACCTTTTTTTAACAAAGGAACACAGGCTTCTTCTAAGAGTCTAAGGTTAACCTAGAAAGTTTTCCCTGTCTAGAGTTGAAATGACCCAGGTGGGGAGTGAGGATGTGAGTGGGTTCGTGTTTAGGGGGTCTCCTGGATGTCTCTGGAGGGGGGTGAAGCAGGGCAGGGGGTGCTGGAGGCTGGGAGAGACTCTTCTGTAGGCTGCTGTGGCAGGTGGTGTGAAATCTCCCCGGCCTGCTATCCGGAGGGACCTCTGGGACCCTAGAGGGAGGTGTGCATTTCAGTTATTTCTCCTGTGGAATTGCTAGATCTGATGAATAACTGGATTGGGGGCCACGGTGAGGAGAAGGAGCAATGAGGATTTGTGGTCTGAGTAAATGGATGTTGGGGGACTGCACCCCTAACTGGGGAGTACAGAGGAGGAGCTCTTGGAGGGGGGGTCACTGTGGTCTAGAACATCAAGTGTGAGGTCCGAGGGGACATCCAGAAGGAGGCAGCAGCGGGAAGGGTGGGTCTGGCGGCCAGGGACGGGATCAGGACTGGAGTGAGCAATGGGGGCCCAACTTCTCCATCTTTCTCTGTCACTTGGATCTTTTACAAGGGGAATGCATTAGTGTCTTTAAAACAGCAGGGACGTGGCAGCATATAAGCAACAGCTCAAGGTGCAAGAGTGGGTTGGATTGTGGGGGGCGCACAGTGTAGATCAGGGCTCCCCAGGTACTGACCACGGGAGGAGGACATCCCTCCTGCCTCTCCCCCCCCCTGCCCCCCGCATTAGAGGTGGGTCAGAGACTTGGTGCTTCTCTGTCTTCTCTCCTCTCTGTCATTTAGCGGGTCTGTCGAGAATTCTGATGGGTTTTAGACTGGCCACCTGTGCAGGGTTTGGGCTGGACTGGGACTAGCTGTGTGCTGCCTGCTCCCGAGAACCAGCGCTGAAATTGTCAGGAATTTTACAAGCCAGATGTTAAACACGGCCTTGACTTAAAAAACTAGATCTTACCAACTTGCAATTTAATAAATTCTATTAAAAACATAGGTAGTAAATACTCAAAACTCATAACTTCTAGTCGTACTTACAGTAGTATTTATGCCACTAAAATAGTGCTGTTTTACCAGTGGTCAGATTTTATAGTATCTGTGTTTTTGAGGTTATTGCTCTATGGTGGAAACACTATATAATCTCTTTCTAACTCCGTGTTCAGTGTGACACCACGCTGGTAGCTTGAAATTGACCACGGTGGGACAATTTTTGGAAATGGGCAAACGCTATAAATCAGGGTTATTATTTTTCTCCTGGAGAGCTAATTGGTAAACCTTTACCAGCAGCCCACTGGCTGGAACACAGGACCACCAGGGTGGGCAGGGGTGGAGGAGGCAGAGAGGAGTCCTGTCACGGGGGCACGGGGGGCCTTGAGGGGGGGGGGGGCAGCAGAGCGGGGGGGCAGGGGGACCCTCGAGGCCCGAAGGAGCCCAATGCAATGCAGTAAGGAGGCCATGGGGACCTCCCTGGGCAGTGTCCACATTGGGAAGTGGTCAGAGGGACTGGGAAGCAGAGTCTTGTTGCTGGTGGAGGAAGCCGCTTCCTTCTAGACACAGCTGGATGGAAAAATACCCAGGGCCAGAAGAGCAAAGGACCAAGTAATGTCTTAATACAGTCCCACTTGAGTTTGTTTGTTTTTTTTTTTTAAGTATGCAGTCTGTGTATGCACGTCTACGCACCGGATAAAGTCTGGAGAAACATAATCCAACATATTAATTGTAATTGTGTTTTTTTGGTGGAGCTATAGGTGCTTTTATTTTTTTTTTTTTTTTTTTTAAATCAGTAACTCTGCTTTCTGATTTTTCTGCAGTGGACATGGATGATCTGTGTAGTCTAAACATTTGAATAGGAGAAGAGCTAGTTGGCTGGGAAGGACAGTGGGTGGCCGCAGGAGGGGTGTCAGTGGGGGAAGCTGTTATTTTGAGAGCTGGGGGTGTTTGTGGCACGCATGGACAGCCAGAGGGGGGACAGGCGAGAGGTAGTGGGGAGGCGGGTCCCTGGGGAGACCAAAGGGGGATAGAGGTTTGCTTCCAAAAGGAGAAGAACTTAGCTCTCCTGTAGAAACATGGGGCAAACAGTGGGCTCAGGGAGGTACAAAGGTTAGGTGGGGGTGGACGAGGTGAACCAGGAGCTGCATGGAGGGAGCCTCTGCCCTAGACGGAAGGAATGGGACCGATTCTCTGCTGCTCGGGGTTGTGAAAAATCCGTGCACCAGCGCAGAGCCATGGTGGCCCCTCCTTCTGGGAGCGGGACCAGCTCTGAGCAGGCAGCTTGCATTGAGGGCCTGCCAGCCTGGGTGCTAGAGTGGAAACAGGGCCCTCCTGAGCGTCTGTTCAAGTACGGGGGGTGGGGGCAGGCGTACATGGTGAAATACGGGATAAATCTCTGGAAGGATGATGGAGGGCGTGGAGGGCGATGCAGGTGGACTGGCTTTTAAGAGAAGCAATCAGGGAAGGCTTCTCTGAGGAGGTGAGGAGTGAGCTGTGTGATTGTCAGGGCAGAGGTTCTGGAAGGCACTCGCACCCCCGTTCACAGGGAGCCTTCTCTCCCCAGCCCCAGGCCCCCATGGATCTAGGTTCCTCCCCATCAGGGAGGTGGCCCTCTGAGTTGTTATCTGTACCCCACTTCCTTGCCGGGCCCCCGTTTGGCCGTGCCTGTGGTCTCCAGTGTCTGACCCTGGATGCTCGGAGAACAGGGTCCCTGGCAGCTGAGATTCGGCCCGTCCCCGCTTCCCCGGGCAGGGTGGGACCCAATCCCCTGCAGGGGGAGGAGGGGTGGGTGCATTCTCCCCCGGCCCCCTGCCGCTCCCCCCCCCCCACTGCAGCAGGCCACCAGCTGCCGCCACCCCACGCTAGGCCCCTCGGCCTTGTTCTTCAAAGTCCTGCTTTGAACTTGAAACCGGCAGTAAATTCTCTCGTGCCTGAAGTCTGGGGAAGGGACCAAGCGCTCAAGAGAGGGTTAAGTTTCTTGCTCTTTGCTTTCTTGGGGGCTCACTGGGCCAGGCTGCTCCATGCCAGGCGTGGGGGGGAGGCCCAGGCCCTGCCCTCGGGGCTTCGGGGCCCCGGGGGTGTGACGGGGGAGCCGCCCAGGTCTGGTGGCTCTGAGAGAACAGGTGGGACGGGAGACCATCGGGTCCCAGCTGTTTCTGTCTCAGCCCTTTGTCGTCCTGCGGGGAAACAGGCCCGGACAGGGGAAGGGGCTTGGCCAGGCCTGGCCCCACTGTTACTAATGGCTCCCTGGAGGGCACGGGGCTCTGTCCCGCTTTTCCTTGCCTTCCCGAGCCCAGGCCTCCAGAGGCTTCCCAGCACAAGTCGGGCATTTGACGAGGGTTTGTCCCTGTGAGGCTGGGGCAGCTGAGGGCACCGAAGAGGAAAAATGAAGCAAAGCCCCTCAAGCGCGGTCGCCGCGGGCTTGCGACCTGGATTTGAGCAGCTGTTGGAACAACTGGTCTCTGGGCCTGTGACCCTGGTAGGGGCGGGGCAGAAAGATTACCTGAGCGTCTGCCTGGCCCGGGACAGCTGGGGAGGGGGACAGCTGGGCGGGCAGCTTCTCGCCAAGAATAGCCACGCTGGGTCCCCCTCGACCTGGGACCCTCCTCTGAGCTCCAAGCAGAGAGACCAAGTAGGCACAGGTGCTTACCTGCGCCAGAGCTGCCCAGGTCAGTTCGCAGACATCACAGAGCCCTGGGGCACAGGGAAGTGTTCTAGAAACGGAGTTGGGAAGGGCCCGTGCCATGCACGCGAGCATGGGGGGAGCTGACAAGGGGGAGGGCTCTGAGCCAGACCAGGTGGGCCTGACACCTGCCTGGGTACCTTTGCACAAGAGTCATGACCCCTGCTTCCTAATCTGCACAATAAGAATATAATGCAGAGAAAGTGTCCAGTCCGTCGAGGGCTGGGGCGCTGGTACCTCATAGATGGTAGCTGCAATCTTAATAACCACAGCATTGGCCCCCTGTTGATGGACCCCGCGGCTCCTTGGGCGGCGTTACGGGTGGGCTGGGCCATCTTTTCATTTGTGGTTTTCTCCACCTAGGACTGCTTTTCAGAGCAGCTCTTCCTAAAGAAGGTACCCGCCTCATCTGCGGGGGGTGGACAGGGTTCCCAGATCCCTGCAGAGGCTCCTTATAGTATAGGATTGTCCTAGATCAGGACTGAGGGCCCCCAGGAGTTCAGCCCAGGCACAGGGGACCAGCAGGACAAAGTCTGTGAGCTGGTGATTATTTTCTGTGGTTTATACCACTTGCAGAGGGCTCAGCCACCCGCCTCGCTTTTACCTGGGGGTAGAGCCCCTTGCCCGAGGTCATCGGAACCTGCCTGGAAGACTTTCTTCTGCCTCCTAGGACTCTTTGTGGTTTTTAATTTTTTTTTTTTTAATTGTTGAGTCTTTGTGTAAATCATTCTCATTGAAAGAACACCAGGCAGGGCTCACTGTGCGCTCGTATGGGCCAGGCACTGAGAACAGCCCAGAACCAGGGTGCAGGTGAGGAGGAGCCCCAGGTGGGGCTAGGAGCTGCTGGCCTCTGGGGCTCTGGGGCCTGCTCCCTCAGCCAGCATGGCCTCTGCCTGGTGGGATCTCGGGGGTGGCAGAGAGCCTCGGGGGCCCCCCCACCCAGGGGTCTTCTCTAGATGGAGTGAAAGATGAGCTTGTTCCCTACTTGTAAGGAACTGCAGGGTTTGGCCAGATTCTGGAAAACGGGTCCATTCAAGGGAGCCCAAGGGATTGGGGGTGATTATAGTTTGAGGCTTCGCATGGCAGGTGCTTAGTGCCCGTTGTTTGGTTTGACTTTGTGCCCTACACCAAGAGCTGGAGGCCTGTGGCCGGTGGGCTCTGGTGCCTCTTGCCTGGGAGCCTCGGTGAAGTACCTGATCTCTCCAAGCCTGTTTCTTCCTCTCTCAATCAGACAGAACAAAATTATTTCATAGGATTAACCGGGAGGGTTGGATGAGCTCCTGTAGGTCTGCCTCTTAGCGCAGAGCATCAGTGAATGGCTGTGATCTCTGTGGTTGTCAGTCAAGTTCGGCAGCAAAGCCTGTTGATCTCCCAGCTCCCAGCTGAGCGATCCCCTAGGTCAGGACCCCCATCCCGGTGGCCAAGGCCCTGGGTGCCACGTGCTTGCCTGTTACCGCTGCCAGGGTCCCAGGGTCCCGGAGAGAGAACCCCGGTGCTTGGTCTCCTATGTCCAGCTTGTCCCTGGAGTTGTTTGGCTTCCCAAGCCCCCAGAGGGTCTGGCTTCCAGGGTTGAGACACCATTCTGCCAGGCCTGGGCTTCTTGGCCTTGGCTGAGAGGAGGATGCTGGTGGGGGCCACGGACCTGCGGCCCTGGGAGGGACTAGAAACAGGCAACTCTGTTAAGGGTGTGGTAGTATCTGCTGGTCTCCCGTCCCCCATCTCTGTTTCATACACGCTTCAGCCTCTGGAGTCTAGAAGGATGGGGCCTTCTCTGTCTGATGCTGCTTCTGGCGGGAAGCGGGGGCAGGGCAGCCTCCAGACCTCCCGGTGTGAATGGGCAGGCTTCCTGAGCCCCATTGCGCAGGAGGTCCCCCGTGGGGCCCAAGAGCCAGATAACACATGAAGTACAAAGCGCGAGCGCTCAAGCCCTGCTTTGTCTTTTATGAGTGACCTTGAGCTAGTGGCTTCCCTTCCCTCCCACTTCCTCATCTGTAGCCTGTCAGAGCCCAGGCCCGGGAGGCAGGCTCCTTTCCTGGGTTTGAGTCCCGATTCTGCTCTGTGGCCTTGAGCAAGGCTGTTACCTCTCGGAGCCTCAGGGTCATGCTTCCTCTAATGAGGGCCTGGGCCAGCGCACCCCTCGGCCCAGAGAGCCTAGAGTTTAGCCCTGGGAGTGTCGGCAGAGACGGGCTTGCCTCGCACACACCTCTGCCCCCCACTTTTCCTGCTCTCTGCAGCTGCAGCTCAGGGAGGGGAGACTCTGGAGTGGAGTAAGATGGTTTTCTGGCCCCTTCCTTGGCCCGAGGTGTCTGTGGTTGTCACCAGCTGTCCAGGAACAGTCTGAGAGCCTTTTGTGGGGCCCCGAGCTGACTGGGGCAGAGGGGTGGGGGAGACACAGAGACCACTCATAAGATCTAAGGCCCACCTGGGGTCGTGGCTGGTGTCAGGTTAACAGCCAGGGGCTGGGGCCCACCGGGATGGGGAGTGGCAACTTGGAACCCTCGAGAAGGAGTTCATTCATGGCCCTCGATTTTGAGTGATCCTGAGCAGTGAAAGGTGTTGCTCCCGAGGAGGCACTTTGCTGAGCTTTTGAATCCTTGGAACCTGCCAGGAGGGGTTGGGAGATAGACAGGGAGAGACCTCGGGTCACCCAAGGCGCCACGGCCAGCCACGCCTGCCTCAGTTTCCCCACCCATGAGCCAGCGCAGACACCCACCTGTGCCCACTCAGGCCCTGACCGTTTCCTCTCTCTTCCCCCACCCCCACCCCCGACAGGCTCCCCCCTGCACAAGCAGGTCTCTGGCCCGGTCACTGCCACCGCCGCTGCCCCCGCCCCCGCCGAGAAGCCGGGCCCCAAGGCGGCCGAGGTGGGCGATGACTTCCTGGGGGACTTCGCGGTGGGCGAGCGGGTGTGGGTGAACGGCGTGAAGCCTGGCGTGGTGCAGTACCTGGGCGAGACGCAGTTCGCGCCGGGCCAGTGGGCCGGCGTGGTGCTGGATGAGCCGGTGGGCAAGAACGACGGCGCAGTGGGCGGCGTGCGCTACTTCGAGTGCCCGGCCCTGCAGGGCATCTTCACGCGGCCCTCCAAGCTCACCCGGCAGCCCACGGCCGAGGGCTCGGGCAGCGACGCGCACTCGGTGGAGTCGCTCACCGCCCAGAACCTGTCGCTGCACTCGGGCACGGCCACACCGCCGCTCAGCAGCCGGGTCATTCCGCTGCGGGAGAGCGTCCTCAACAGCTCTGTCAAGACTGGGAACGAGTCCGGCTCCAACCTCTCGGACAGCGGTTCCGTGAAGCGCGGTGACAAGGACCTGCGCCTGGGAGACCGCGTGCTGGTGAGTTCCTTCCCCTCCACCCGCCCCCCACCACCGCCCCGCCTTCCCTGCAGGCTGGACCCCGGAGGGGAGGCCGGATGGGGAGTTGGGGGGCTCGGGCGGGGTCCAGGCTGGGGCACTCAGGCCTCATCAGAAGCACAGAGTGACCAGGGACGCAAGTAAAGTGAGCTCTGGAGACTGTTGCTGTGTGATCCTGGGCAAGTGTCTTAACCTCTGTGAGCCTCAGTTGTCCCACCGATAAAATGGGTTGAGATGCGAGAATACGTGCCTGTTAACGCTTGCTGATATCCCCCAATGATCCAGCCCACCAGCGTGGATGCACCAGGCCTGTACTGGAAAAGGCTGAGGACGGGAGCGCTCAAGATCCTCGGCCCTGTCACACCTAATCCGCTGTGACGCAGGGATCGCTGTTGCTGTGGGGGAGACAATTGGGTCACTGGAGCCAGGGGGACCACCAGCTGAGTCTTCCTGCGAAGGACCCCTCTTCTCTGGTGGTCCCTGGCATTGGGGCCAGGTTGCAAGGGGGCAGTGGTCCCCAAATCCTTCTGAGTCTGGATCCATACTTCCCGAGTCTGAACGAGGCGGTGCTTCCCTGTCATCTGCTGTGGCCAGGCCTGGGCTGGGGGTGGCAAAGTGATGATCGGACGGGGTCTTGTCCTGCTTTGCCAAGTCCAGAGCTGGGGTGGCCCCCCCCCAGAACCACAGTGTTGGGAAGGAGAGAATAACACATGGGACAGTCCCAGAAGGGGGTCTGGTGGGCTCGGGTGTGAGGAACCACTGTGAGGTAGTCAGGTGGGGGGAGAGGTCCCTATGTTTGTCAGAGAATCTTCCTGGGGGACAGTGCCGACCATATGCCGGGAGCTCCAAGGCTGAGTGGGGAAGGGCCCATTGTGGGGACCGCAGGAGGTTATCGCTGCCTGGGATTCTCCCTCCCTACCCCGAGGACCTCACTTAAGGCCGAGGCTCCCCCTGGAGGCTCCTGGGAAGAGCATTTGGGCTGGGGCAGGGGGACTCGAGGAAATGTTTACGGCCATTGCCTTGTTGGATCCTCAAGCCCACACTGTGATGTAATTTTTATCCCCACTTTGTGGACGGAGACACTGAAGCTCAGAGAAGTTTAAGAACTTGTGTAGTAACTTGCCAAGATGCAAACCAGCCCCCGAAGCCTGCCTTCCTGAGTCTCTCTACCCTGGTGATCTGTCTGGGGTCTACCCTCCCACCCCCCCGCCCTGGGCCGGTTTGCCAGCCTGCTTCCCTGTGGACAGAACCACCCGCTGCGGTGATCTGGTGGTGGACGTGGCCAGACCTGGTCCCCCTCCTCTAGTGGCTTATAGTCCATGAGGGGATAGAGACTGTGATCCATGTGATTGCAGACATCAGTGTTTCCTTGTGAATCTGGATAAGTGCCATGAAGAAACACAATGCTCTGAGAGCCCATCACGGAGGCTTGACCTGGTGGTAGGCATCTCCAAGGCCCGGTGTTAGGACTGAGATGCAGGGAATGAACTAGAGAAATAGAAGAGTAGCGGGGCTGAGCCAGGAGCAAGCGAGCTGGGGCAGAACAGTGCCCACGAGGCTGGCGTGCACTGACCCTGCAAGGTCTGGGGCCGGGGTGGAGGGGGTTTGCTCTGTTTGCAGAGGGAGCTATGGGAGGCTCTGTGCAGCAGCGTGAGCAGATCCATGCTTTGAGCTCATCTGGCTGGCTGCTTTGCGGGGACAGGATGGGAGGGGCCAGGAGTGGAGCAGGGGAATGTCCGGGGGCTGCTGTGGGACAGGGGAGGCTGGACTCTCAGGGTCTGGTTAGTGTCACGTAAGTGCCCTGGTGGTGGTCTGCAACCTCTTTGGGGGAGGAAGTGGAGGCTGCGGGGGTGGTTATTGGCCAGCTCTGGTTGGTCCCCAGGCTGGGGGAGCAGGGAGGTTGAACCCCAGTTTGATCCTGTCTGGAACTCCCCTTGCTCCTGCTCCCCCTTCAGCGGGTGGGAACTGGACATGCAGGGCAGGGGGCATACAAGCCTGCATGAGGTGGGCATTGCTCTAGAAAGGTCTGCCAGGCCCTACCCCATCAGCAGGGCTGGCAGCAGCCAGAGCAGACAGGCCCTGTTGACGTCCCACTGCTTTCTTGGGGGTGTTGCTCACCCCGGGCACTGTGCCCAGCACTTTCTATACCTAGTCCTTTTGGGTCCTGCCCGCTGCTTTAGAAGGTGGGAATTACCCTTCCATTTTACAGATGAGAAAACAGCTCAGCCCTGGATCACACAGCCTGCCCAGGGTCACGCAGCCGGGAGGCAATAGACCGTTCATTCCTCTATTTATACTCATCAACTGTGGCTGCCCTAGAAGCAGGGTATCCTTGGATTCTGGGTGGGGGAGAAGAACTTGAACATGGGGTTTGTTTCTGCCGGGCGGATGGAGCCCCACACGGCCCCCCATCCCACCCGAGTCTGCAGCTTCTCTAGGGTTAGTCCTGTAGCCCGGTCCGCTGCTCACTGCCAGGATCCAGCTGGCCTGGCCGACCCCCCAGCTGGCTGCTGCCCCCCCCCCACGCCTGCTGTAGACACCTGCCACATCACCTTCCTGTCCCTACCCTGCCCTTTAGAAAAGTATAGGCTGGATGCGGGACTAGAGAGGCCGGAACTCGTTTGAGGACAGGGACTCTAGGAAAAACAATACCCCCAAAAAATATTGCTTTGCGCATTTTCTAAATCCTGTGATCCTGTACATGCATAATCAGGGCCCTTCCCAGGGACTTGGAAACGGCTGGTGTAGAAGCTCTTAGCTTCACCAACTATACAACACCAGTTTCTGAACGGGGTCAAAGGCTTGAGCAGTGTTTATGTTCATTAAGTTGCACTGTTCTTCAAAGATACCTATGGATCCTGGTTTCACTGGGGCCTCAATGCTACCTCCTGAGGTCCATGTACGAGTTAAGACCTCCTTGGTCTCACTGCACTCCCCACCCAGGTCCCAGCACCCCCAGAGGCTCCCATCTCACCTGGGATAAAACCCACCTGCCTTCCCACAGCCCCTGGCCCCTTGTGACCCACCTGCCCACCATCAGATGACCCGGCTTGCCTTCCCTCCATCCTGGCCGGGCCCAGCTGCACTGGCCCACTCTCCTTTCCTCCAGTGTCCCAGGCCAGTCCCTGCGCCGGGGACACTGTCCCCCAGGGCTTCCCACAGCTCGCTGTCCCACTTCCACTAGGCTCTGCTTCATGGGCTCTTGGAGGTAGAGGCCTCTGATGTCACTCTGCCTAGCCCCTGCCAACCACCTGGATTAAGAGCATTTATTCCCTTCCTCCTCCACGGCCTGTTTCCTGCCATGGCCGGGAGCCCCACATGGCTGTGCCCCCAGTGCCTACTGGAGCCAGGAAGGCGCTGGAACGTACCTGCTGCATGAACGACTCAGGGCCCCCCTGGGTGGTCCCGAGCCAGAGGGGCACCAGGGGCGCCATGTCGGGGTTCCACAGGCTAGTTGAGCCCCAGCTTCCCCTCACTGGTTGCTGTTGAGTTCTGCAGAGGACCCCCGAGGGTTGCCCACCTCTGTCCCCTCCACTCCCCAAGAGCGACCCATCTCCCCAGCCAGCCTTCTTCCTGCCAGCACACCCCCATCCCTGCTTCTGCACACTTCCACCCCAGCACCCCGGCAGGAGCCGCTCCCACGAGCCCCTCGCTGTACCATCAGCAGCCCTGTAAGGGGGGCCGGCTTGTCCCCCGCATTCTGATGGCAGAGCTGGACAGCTCTGGGGCCCTGTCCTCTCACCCTGATTGGCTGCAGAGGCGAGCGTTTTAAGTGAGTCACCAGTTTGACTTCCTCAGAGGAAAGTCCCCGAGAAACAGATGAACTCAGTCTGCCCCCCCCACCATTGCTCTGTGAGACCCCGGACCTTAGCTGGTGCTTGGCCCAGGCCAGCAAGGACTCTGGGCCCTGAAAACCCACAGGAGGTAGAAAAGGGGAGGCCTGGGACTCCTCCCTCGGGAGGCTGGGGCTCGGGGCACGTTGGGGGTGGATGCGAGGGAAGAGTTCTCTTAGCGAGCATCAGGAGCTCTCCTGCGGTAGGTGAGTGGATAAATAAACTGCTCCATCCAGACGAGGAAATGTTCTTCGAGGCCATCAAGATAGGAGCTATTAGGGGATGCGTGGGTGGCTGAGTCGGTGAAGCGTCTACCTTTGGCTCAGGTCATGATTCCAGGGTCCTGGGATCAAGCCCCACGTCGGGCTCCCTGCTCAGCGGGGCGCCTGCTTCTGTCTCTCTCTCTGCCCCCCACCCTGCTCGTGCTCTTTCTCAAATGAATAAAATCTTCCAAAAAAGCGCTATCAAGCCATGAAAAGACACGTGGGGACCTTAAATGCAGATTGCTCGGGGTCAGAAGCCCGTCTGAAAAGGCTCCATACGGTGCTTTGATTCCAACTATTGACATTCTAGAAAAGCCCAACTTTGGGACGGTAAAAAGATGAGCGGTTGCTATGGGCTGGGGGAAGGACAGGTTGAACAGGTGCAGCACAGAGGAGTTTTAGGGCAGTGAAACTACCCTGTATGATCCTATATCGGTGGATACTTGTCATTATACATTTGTCAAAACCCCCAGAACGTCTACCACCATGAGTCAACCCTGATGTCAACTGTGAACTTTAGTTCTTTTTTTCTTTTTTTAAAGATTTTATTTATTTATTTGACCGAGAGAGACACAGCGAGAGAGGGAGCACAAGCAGGGGGAGTGGGAGAGGGAGAAGCAGACTCCCTGCAGAGCAGGGAGCCCGATGCGGGGCTCGATCCCAGGACTCTGGGATCATGACCGGAGCCGAAGGCAGACGCTTAACGACTGAGCCACCCAGGCGCCCCTGAACTTCAGTTCTTGATCACATGTCAATACTGGTTCCTCACTGTAACAAATGCACCACACTAACGCAAAGGGTTAATAGGTGGGGACGGCGGAGGGGAAGGAGGCGAGTGGATATTATGGGAACGCTCTGTATTTTCTGGTCACATTTTCTATAAACCTAAAATCGCCCCCCAAAATCCATTAATTTTCTAGTAAATTGAAAGCTAAATAAACAAAGTAAGAAAAGATTAAAATATAAGAAATAAAAGAGAAGAGGCAGATCCTTAGTCTGGAGGGGTGGGGCCTGCCATACCCAGGTGGAGTCCTGGTGAGTGATCACTGCAGCATCTCGGGGCCCGCAGGGAGACAAGGGTCCCAAGGTTGTGCTGACCTGGCTGGAGGGTCAGCACCACACCCATCCCTTCTGGAAGCCTTTCCACTGTTTCTTGCCTTGCTCTCACCTCTGTGCGGATACCTGCCTGGCTCCGTTGTGCTATAGGAGGGAGGAACGAGGGAAGGATTGGGGCCCGGAGGCCGCTGCGGACCGAGGGTGAAGCAAAGCCTCCTTGGGCCCACCAGGGGTTGGAAGTGGACTCTCAGCCACAGAGCCGCCACCTGGGGTAGTGGGGATCTGGGACAGTGGGGTCTGGTCGTTATGCCCAGCCAGGATTGAAGAAGCAGGAGAGGGAAGCCCACTGGGCTCCACCACTCACAGACCACTCTGAACCTCAGTCTCTTCATCTGGGAGTGCGGTAAAGCTGCCCCCCCCCCCACACACACAGAGTTGGGAGGTTTAGGACTCATGTCTTCAGTATGCCCAGCACACAGTCCGTGTGGGAGCAGAGGGAGTTTTGATTGGCGAGCTGGTCCACGGGAGGCCTACTGTGGGGGTGTCAGAGGAGGTACCTTTGAAGTTCAGACAAAAGCCATAGATCAACATGCACGTTCGCTTTTTCCTGAACCTGCCCTAGAACGGCAGGGAAGGGTTTTGTTTTTGTTTTTTTTAAAGCCTCAAGGACAAAGAGAACAAGAGAGGGGACAGCAACAATGACACCAGAGACCCAGGGTGGCCGAGTCCACGGTCAGCAGTCAGAAAAGCAGAGAAGCAATCAATGTCTCCCTCAGAAAGCCGAGGCTCAGGAGTAGGCTGCATGGTGGCCTCTGGAAATGGGGCTGATGTTGGGGCCAGAAGCGGGAGAATTGGCTGAAAACTCTTCCGACGCCCCATCTCTGCCCTACTCTGCCTGGTGGCCGTCCCTCCCTCAGACGGATGCTTCATCTCCTGAGCGGGTCGGAGAGAGTCTTGGGATGGGGGAATCCCAGGCAGGTTGGATTTAAGAAGGGGGATTCAGTGAACATTTGGTTCCTGAAGGCTGAGTCCCTTTCCCAGCTGGCTGCTTCTAGAACTCTGGTCGCCAAGCCCATGCCCTCCTCAGTGGTGAACACAGAAGCTTTGCTGGGGACGGTGGCCGGTCCTCTGGGAAATTAGAGAAGGTCACACAGGCATTAAATCTGAACAGAACACCACTGGATATAAGACAGTGCACAAAAAAGCCCTGGGAAATGAAAAAATCTGATTGCACATACAAGAAGCCACACAGAAGTCTTAGAAGATGAATTTAAGGAAATCGCCCAGAAAGTAGAACCAGAAGACAGATGGAAACAGGAGAGAAAATAAGACTCAGAGGGCCTGTCCAGCGGATCCAACTTCCAAATGCAGCAGTTCTAGAAAGAGAAAACAGGAAAAGAAGGCTGGAAGTCAAGTAAGGATTGCGGGGAAGTTCCCCAGGATGGACAAGGGTTTCTTGGTTGAAAGGGTCCATGGGAGCGGAGGAAAGGGGTTGGGAAGAGGCTCCCACCAACGCACCACACTGTGTTTCTGCACAACCCTGGGACAGATAGCGAGTCCTCTAGTTTTCCGGAGCGGGCAGACAGGCTCACCTGCAGGATCGGGACTCAGATGGGCTTGGAACATCTCATCAACAGCCCTGGAAGACGGGCGCCTTCGAAATCCTGAAGGAAGGGACGCAGCCAAACTCACGCGAGAGGTGAGGGATGTGAATGTTCACACAATGACTTGTACAGGGATGTTATTCACACTGACCAAAAAAGTGGAAACCTCCCAAATGTCTGAGAGTGGATGAGCCGACAAACAAAATGTGATGTAATCCATACGCTGGAATTTTATTTAGCCACAAAAAGGAATGATGCTGATAAATGATACTGCTGCTACTAAGCATGGGGGCACCTGGCAAACGTTATGCCAAATGAAAGAAGACTAGACACAAAGGGTCACATACTGGTGATTCCATTGAGAGGAAATGCCCAGAATAAGGCAGTCCACGGAGACAGAAAGTACATGAGTGGTTGCCAGGAGCTGGGGGTGGGGGCCTGCTCCTGGGCACGGGGTTTCCTTTTGGGGGTGATGAAAATGTCCCGGGATCAGATAGCAGTGATGGTTGCAAACTAAAAGCCACTGAATTGTATGCTTTATACTGGTTAAAATGGTGAATTTGATGTAACCTGAATTTTTACCTTGATGAAGCAAAAGGGAGGCTAGAGTAAAAAATAAGTGTCCCAAATTGCAAAGGTTCGAAGAGTTTATTTCCTCATGCACCTTTTCTTAAAAAGCCCTGGGGGGGGGGGATGTGTTTGACCAAAAATAAGGAAGTAAACCAAGAAAAATGGAAGACCTAGGATCTAGGAAACGGGGTCCAGCCCAGGAGAGGCGAAGGGACTCCTCAGGGCAATGGTGCAGGAAGACGCGAGGCTGGTGGCCTCATGGTGGGTCACGTGGCTGCAGGAGGGTCTTCTTCAGAAAGAACTTGATGGAATTCCCCAGGCCTTTCCCAAATGAGAAAATTTGGGGTGGAATTAGTTTTTTTTTTTAAGATTTTATTTATTTATTTATTTGACAGAGAGAGACACAGCGAGAGAGGGAACACAAGCAGGGGGAGTGGGAGAGGGAGAAGCAGGCTTCCCGTCGAGCAGGGAGCCCGATGTGGGACTTGATCCCAGGACCCTGGGATCATGACATGAGCTGAAGGCAGACGCCCAAAGACTGAGCCACCCAGGCGCCCCTGGGGTGGATTTAGTGTTAAGTCTGTAAAGGCTAGGCAAACAAACGATCGTAAAAGACAATTAGGGGAAAAATTTGTGCCGGCAAGGAAAAAGCACCTGCAGCCTCCCTAAGCGTTTACTTAGTCTCTGGAATGGTAAACCTGGAATATGATCAAAATCGAGACCTCGCTGCTTGGAAAGGGGGTAGAGTCAGGATGTGTGTATGGACACGCGTATGAGGCAGTGATGAAGGGGAGCTGATGTCTCCCCTTCCTGGTTGGAAAGTTGGGGGGGGTAACCCAAAATTGAGAAATCAAGAAATAACACTGTAAGTGTGTCCTTTAGAAATTGGGAGGTACCAAAAAAATTCAACTTAGAGAGTTGAAATGTTTGCTTCTGGAGTGAGGCAGAGAAACTTCTAGGGCTTTTTATCTTTTTATTTTTAGATTTTTTAATTTATTTTTGCGAGAGAGAGTGCACACAAGCCTGGGGGGAGGGACAAAGGGAGAAGCAGACTCCCCACTGAGCAGGGAGCCCGACATAGGGCTGGATCCCAGGACCCCGGGATCATGACCTGGGCCAAAGGCACACGCTTAACCAACTGAGCCACCCAGGCGTCCCTCAAATCAGCCTTCCTAACCATCCTTAAATGTACCGTTCAGTAGTGCTAAGTGCATTCACATTGCTGTGCACCCGATCTACAGGTTGTCTTCGTCTTGCAAAACCGAAACTTGATTCCCATTAAACAACTCCCCATTTCCCCGTCCCCCAGCCCCTGGTGACCACCATTTAACCATTTTTAAGGATAATGTTTATTGACACTCTAGTATGTGGCAGGCACTGCACCTAAGTACTTAATCCTCGGCGGGGAAAATAAAACAAATGCTTTTTATAGATGAAGACACGGAAGCTCAAAGAGGTCAGGTAACTTGCCCAAGCTCACACAGCTTGTACGTGTCAGAGTTTCCATGCAAGTCTGTCTGTCTGTCTCCAAAACTCTTGCATGGGACAGCCCTGGGAAGCCCTGGTGTTACCTGTATCCCCCCCCACTGCCCTTGGGCCTCTCTCCTCCTCAACCCCACCTTCCCTGTCCCCTATACACTGGAAGCAAGAGATGGGATGAGCCTGGGCAGCTGGGCTGTCTCTGTCTGGGCCCACTGCATCCTCTGGACCTGAGTCTGTGTGCCAACAGGTTGGCGGGACCAAGACTGGCGTGGTGCGGTATGTGGGGGAGACAGACTTTGCCAAGGGCGAGTGGTGCGGCGTGGAGCTGGACGAGCCCCTTGGGAAGAATGATGGGGCGGTGGCGGGCACCAGGTATGGTGGACTTCCCCCAGGGCGCCTGGGAGGGGGCTCCTCTTCACCTGGGATGGGTGTGGAGGCTGGGGCTGGGGCATCTGAGGAAGCCGGTGTTGAGGCTCTGGGTAGCTGAGTCAGGCACCACAGTAGAGGTGCTGCCACCTTCCTTCTGTCTGAGGAATAGCATCCCCATTTTACAGACGAGAGAACAGAGGCCAGAGAGGTTATTGGTCAAGGTCAGGCAGAGTCACGGGCACGTGCTAGGAGAGTCGTTGGTTCTGTGTTCCCTCTTGCATGCCACACGAGGCTATGTGGGGTGGGAGCTGTGGAAATGAGAGGGAGTGGTCCTGGCCTCCTGGGAGACCCCCTGGGTGACACAGGAAATAATCCAACACTCTCCAGTGCCCTACAGCCCCGGGTAGGGTCACAGCTGGGCTCCAGGGCTCATGCCCTCTCTGATGAGAAGGAACTGGCTGCCGGGAAGGCTGGGTTGGGAGGGTGGAAGGCTGGGGCCAGGGGTGTGAGGTTCTGGGTGAGCAGCGTCTGCCAGGGCCGTGGGGCCCCACTGCCCACGCCGGCTGTCCCTAGGCTGGGCTGTGACGGATCTGGAAAGGACTGGTGACTGTGGTTCAGGCCAAGCCACCAAGGGAGGAGCCATACTTCACCCAGCTCTTGCAGGAAAGTAGGCTGTTTGCTTCTGCAGGCTTAAGGAAGGTCTCCTACGCAGGGGGGACGGTCCTGGCAAAGACCTGCCTGCAGGAAGAGGCGGGCTGGGGAGGCACTTTTAAGGCGAGGGGGAACTGGACGGGACCAGCTCCCCGGTCCCATGTGGAATCTGTGTCCCAAGAGGTTTTGAGAGAAGATAGGCCCAAGTTCCCATGACAACACTGTGCTTTCCTGTTCGCAAGATGGGTGTTTCTCTCAACTCACTCTTGCCTTCAGAATTTGGGGGCAGGTGGAGCAGCAGCCCCCACCTCCAAGGCGTCTCCTTCAGGCTTTGGTTGCTCCATGCTGGGAGCTCCATGGGCAGGGGTCAGTGGGGTTCCTTGGGTCTGGGGTGGCCCAGGGGCAGTCGTGAGAGTGGAGGCTGCACATAGTGCTGGGGGGGGGCTCTGAATGGTGTGTGGGAGCCAAGCCCAGCAGACTGGGGGGTCCAGTCCTGACATTGCCGTTTAGCCTCCTGTGTGACCTCAGGCAACTTCCTTAACCTCTCTGAGCCTAAATCTCATCTGTGAAATGTGGATAAGAGTAGAGTGGCTGGGGGATAGAAATGAGCACTCACATAAAGGGACCGGTGCAGAGTGGGTACTGGGTAAGTGTTATAACCCCTGACCCCTCCTAAATATGTCCAATGGCTACTTATGGCTGCAGAGAATCTCAGGCCCTATTCCCCTCTCTTCTCTTTCTGGGAGTCCCAACTATTGGTCGTGGGGTTAGGGTTTTGGGACCCCCAAGGACAAGCCTCTCTGCTGGGGGGAGGCTAGGGGAGGCTAGAGGCGGCTCTGGGCCATGGACCGTGACGGCAGTGTGGGTCTCTCCTGCCTCCCCCAGGTACTTCCAGTGCCCACCCAAGTTTGGTCTCTTCGCGCCCATCCACAAGGTAATCCGCATCGGCTTCCCGTCCACCAGCCCGGCCAAGGCCAAGAAGACCAAGCGCATGGCCATGGGTGTCTCGGCACTGACCCACAGCCCCAGCAGTTCCTCTATCAGCTCCGTCAGCTCTGTGGCCTCCTCCGTGGGGGGCCGGCCCAGCCGCAGCGGACTGGTGAGGGTGGAGCCGGGGAAGGGTACCCTGGTGTGTGGGTGTGGGGGGGCTAGGGACGGAAGGATCCAGGTGTCCCAGTCTCCCCTGACTTGCTCTGGTTCCAGGTATCTCTCCATGGGTTTTTGAACAAAGGTGAAAGCTTAGGGACCCCTAGCTGGCTCAGTCAGTGGAGTATGCGACTCTTGATCTCAGGGTCGTGAGTTCAAGCCCCACATTGAGCATAGAGCTTATTTAAAAAAGAAAAAAAAAAAGAGAAAGTTGGTATCTTTTAATAGGAAAGATTGATCCATTTACATTTATTATTTTTATGTTACCGATTTGTCAGTAGCCCTAACCCTAACCGCTTTCCTGGGAGTTAAGGAGGGTCATACAGATACAGGACAGGTAATATGGGTGGGGGGCAGGTGCAGGGCAGGGGGTTCAAGGTTGCCAGAGGCACCCTGGGTGAAGGGAGAAGGCAAGGCTGCCCTTCTGGGCACAGGGCCTTCTGTGCAAGCTGAGGCTAGGTTGAGAATGTAGGATGTGTGCAGAGAAAGCGGCCCAGGTGAGGGAGTCCACCATGAGGCAGAGCCCAGGTGCTGTGACTGTCGGGGGCCGGGAGTTCCCGGACATCCCCCTTACGTAGAGTGTCTAGGGCACTGGCCAGGAGGAGCAGGGCCCTGGGAGGTGAGGCGCTCGAGCTGCTGTCTGGATGGTGCTCCAGATCCCTGAGTCCCGCTCGCACCCGCGCCTTCCTGCAGCTCACGGAGACCTCCTCGCGCTACGCCCGCAAGATATCAGGGACGACTGCCTTGCAAGAGGCGTTAAAGGAAAAGCAGCAGCACATTGAGCAGCTACTGGCTGAGCGGGACCTGGAGCGGGCCGAGGTGGCCAAGGCCACAAGCCACATCTGTGAAGTGGAGAAGGAAATCGCCCTGCTCAAGGCGCAGCACGAGCAGGTGGCTGGGCCGGCAGGGCAGGGGGCGGGGAGGGTGCCCAGAGGGTCAGCCTTGTAGGCCACCCTCACACAGAGAACCCTAACCGCCCCCCACCCCCGCCCTCCTCCTAGTGGATCTGGAGCCTGGCTATCTTGTGCTTTTTCCTACTTAACTGGAGTGGGAGCATTTTCTAGGTCATGGAAAATTCTTCCCTGTTTCCGAGGCTGCGTGGCCATCTATCATGGGCTGTGTCCTTACCGACGTGGCCAGTCCCCTGTGGTGGTTCAAGTTATTTCCAATTACTCATGTTGTCTAAATGTACTCATGTACACATTTTTTGGTCTACACCCGTCCACGTTTCAGATTGTGCTTTCAAGTAGATCCGTGTGTTGGGTTTCGGGGCAGGGAGCCCTCACCCGTCAACTTGGGTCTGCTCCTATCACTTGCCTTCTCTTCTCTGCTGGAGATGTCTGTCTCCTACGTGACAGATCCTTCCGGGGTCCCCATCCCCACTGGGAGCCTGGCTCAGCCTGCCCTCAAGTGCTGGGATGATTAAGCCAGGCTCCCGTGTGTGCTGGGACAGAGGCCTTCCCAGGACAGCGGGTCTTAGGTTCTTAGGGCTTGAGGGACATGGCAGGCACTGGGGTGCTGGGTACTGGGGACAGGTGGACCTGGGGTTCCCACTGGGTGAGGCTGGCCTCTGCCATTCCTGGCGCTCGGCCGGGCCCTCCTCCCTCACCGCGAGGCCCATGGTCTGTGCCCCACCAGTGGGGGTGGCCCGAGTGGCAGGCCCAGCTCCTTGCACCCCTCTGCCTCTCTCGCAGCCCTCCCCCACCTGGACCCTGGGCCCAGGAGGAGGCTGACGCTGCGCTGGCCCTTGCTCGGGGCCCAGTATGTTACAGAAGCTGAGGAGAAGCTGCAGCGGGCCCGGCTGCTGGTGGAGAGCGTGCGGAAGGAGAAGGTAGACCTGTCCAACCAGCTGGAGGAGGAGAGGAGGTATGGGCCACCACCCCTGCCCTGGGCCTGGGGGACATCTGAGCTCTGCGGGCCTGCCCCTCACCTGCAAAGTGGGGTGATGATCCCCATCCCTGCAGGCTTGAGGCGTCACCACATCCGTCCACTGTTCTCCTTCCTGAATGGTGGGGGGGGGGGGCTTGCTGCACCTGCCCTACCGGCCCGTGCAGCGCATCCTGAGGGGAACACACAGGGTGGGGGCCCCCCCTCTCATGCCGGCTACATCCACAGAGCTCCCAGCTTGGCTGGGTCAGGACCTCGAGGCTCAGAGAAGCAGCTCCGAAGCAGCTCCTAGAACCTTGCTTCTAGGAGTCAGCCCCAGGCTGAGGGCTTCCCTGCGTTGTCTCTCTCAATCTTACCATGAGCTCGGGAGGCGGTTATTGCCCCCATGTCACAGATGAAGAAACGGAGGCTCAGAGTGGGCGGGGATTTGCCTGAGCCCACCAGGCTGTTGGTGATGACACCGGTTCTTTCTGTCCTGCCACAGCGCCAGTGGGGACTGTGGTTCCCTCTGTGTGGGGCCTCTGGCCTGACTTGGTCCTGGGGTCACCTAGCGGGACAAGCCGACAGGGGACAGGGCTTCTCTTGCCCCAGGGCCTCTCCCTGTCCCCTGGCTGACACCCAGATTTCTGGGGCTCCCTCCCCTCCCCCATGCCTCAGGCAGCCCCCCAATCCTCAGCCCCTGCATCGGGGCTGTTTCGGGGCTTTCAGCTGAGGCCTGTGAACCACAGGCTGTTGTTACCGTCTGACTTGAGGAGAAAGGGCTTATTTATATCTGCCTGAGACAGTTTTCGGGGCCCACACATCTGGTTCCCATGGTGACAGTCAACAAAAAACTTGAAGATGTCTTGGGGGTTGTGTTCATGAGGGGCCTGGGTGCGGGCCCCTGGGCTTGCTCGGTGGCCTTGGGCAGGTCTGTTGCCCTTCCCGGGGCCCCCGTCTCCCCATCTGCATGCCGGGAGCTGGCAGGAGGCCCCGGGAAGGGCAGCTCCGTGAGCAGTTATGTGCCCGTGCCTCCCCTGTGCTGTCTTGGCACGTGGGTGGGTGACTGTCTCCCCGAGGGTAGCTTCCGACGCCTACAGCAGGGCAGTGGGGACCCTCATCGGGCAGCAGCCCCGGGACTCTAGTGCCCCGATTTTGCGGGGAGGGGACGAGAGTGAAGTCAGCAGGGGAAGAAGCCCATGCTCCCTCCCTCCCTCCCTCCCTCCTTGCGGACTGTTCATGCAGAAGCAGGACAGCCCGTCCTGCTGCCCCGTCCCACAGCCACCCTAGGGAGGGAGGATGTTGCCTGACACGCCCCCGTTTTAGAGAAGCCGGTGGTCTCAGAGTAGAGCACGGGGCCGGCAGTTGGGAGGGCTAGAGGTTTCCAGGAGGCTCTGCCCGCATCAGCCAGGACTCTGGGACCATTGGTGCCTTCTGCGAGGTCTGAGCCTGGGGTGAGGCCCACGGCTCTGAGCCCAGGCGGCTCAGCCCCCTCTCCCCCTGCAGGAAGGTGGAGGACTTGCAGTTCCGAGTGGAGGAGGAGTCCATCACCAAGGGAGACCTGGAGGTAATGGTCGGAGGACCCCCCCCGCCCCCCGCTCCTCGCCCGGCCCCTATCCCTGCACCCAGACCTTGCAGGGCACATGGTCCTGAGGACCGGGCAGCATCTCTGGCCTCCCTGGGAGGGGGTTGGGGACATTTCAAGGGAGAGATCCGGAAGAGGCCTCTGGGAGAATGGGGAGAGGCAGGTCATGAGAGACTCAGAGGGCGTCCAAGTGGGAGGGGGGGTGGCTCAGCTCCAGGAGCCCCAGGGGGGCCATGCTTCCTTTTGTTTGGCAGCCAGGTGGGGTGGACCAAGGGTAGCCATAGGACATCGTGGCTGGACTCCCCTGTCCCTTCTTTGTTGGACAGTAGCACTGAAGGTGTCCCTTGGGTCCTTCATTTGTCTTGGATTCCAGGTAACATTTTGGCTGGAAGTAGCTTGCCATTGAGTCTCAGAGCTTGTAGATGGCAAAACAGCCTCAGAAAGTCAAAGGGACTCACCCAGTCACGGAGCGAGGCAGCAGCCCCTGGGACCAGGACCCAGGACTTCTGGCTCCTGAGCTCAGCCCATGAGGAGGACTACTTAGGGCGCCTCCGAGTTACAACACCTGGACAGGTGGTCTGGGCAAAGGTGAACCTTTCACTCTCTGCTCCACCCCCACCCTCTCTGAGCTGAAGGACAGGGGGTGCTCCCATCAGTTAGTGAAGGCCCCCTGCCACCCCCAGCCTTCCTCACCATATCATGCAGAGACCTCAGGGCTCAT
The DNA here is from genome assembly GCF_003265705.2 of Callorhinus ursinus. Taxonomy (NCBI): domain Eukaryota; kingdom Metazoa; phylum Chordata; class Mammalia; order Carnivora; family Otariidae; genus Callorhinus; species Callorhinus ursinus. The sequence continues at coordinate 3,503,535 of NW_027397117.1, forward strand.
GAGGCCACTGTTGGGTGGGCAGGAATGCCTCGCTGCCGTGGTCCTCCCAGCTCCCTGGGAGGTGACAAGGGATGAGGACTCCTGGAGCTATCAGATGGGGCAGGGAACAGTGCGTTCAGTCCTCTACACGCTGGCCTGGGCCCAGCTGGCCCTGGGCAGTCCCTTCCCTCCGCAGGCCTCACTTTGCTCAATCTGCAAAACGAGGAGGTTGAACTAGGCCGGTATTCTCAGACTTGAGAATTCATCACCTAGAGGGCGTGTTCAGACACGGTGCTCGGGCCAGTCTCAGAGTGGCTGTTCGGTAGGTCTGGGTGGGACCTGAGAATTTGCATTTCTAGCACGTTCCCAGGTGGATGCCGGTCTAGGGACCATACTTTGGGGATTACTGCACTAGATTTTTTTTTTTTTTTTAAGATTTTATTTTTAAGGAATCTCTGTGCCTAGCACGGAGCTCAAACTCACAACCCCGAGATCAAGAGTCTCATGCTCCACTGACTGTGAGCAAGCCAGGCGCCCCTGCACTAGATCATTTCTGAGCTCAAATTTGATATTCTGGTTTCTGATTTTGTGAAGGAGCTGCCTCAAGAGCCCATGTCTTCGTTGCCCAGCAGAAGTGTGCCTGGGGTTGTTCTGTCTCTGGATGACCCCGGCTAGGGGAGGGACGTGTGCCATCTGGGAGATTTTTTCACCTGAGCTTTAAGGATGGATGTCGGGGTACAACCCCAGTGCAGGAGCCCCAGCCCAGCATTATTAGGACGTTCTCTTGTACGTTTCCCTCTTAGCCAAGGGGACAGGTCATGTGGTTGCCTGTGGCTGGCTTTCCTGCTGGGCGGCTGCCCTCTTGCAGGAGTTGGGGTGGGCTTCTGGAAAAAGCACCGGTGCTTGCAAGGGACAGAGACCCCTCCTGCGCACTTCACTCAACGGGGTTTATTGAAAGTCTATAGGGAACTGTCACTGGCAGTTGAAGGACCCAAGGCAAGAAATAGCCACAGAATCCACCCCCATTCATTCTCTGCTCAGGGGCTTCCCTCTGCTCTTGACTCATGGTCAGTCTGCACGTCTGTCTGACTTTCTCTTTCTCTCTCTCATTGTGTCTCCTGGGCTCTTGGCACGTTTGCACCCTTCTCCTGGCCCCCCAACCACCACCGGCCCCCCACCCCTCTCCTGGCCCTGCCCGCCCACCTCCGGCCCCGCCCGCCCACCAGCCTCTTGGCCTCGGGGGCCCAGGCTCCGGCACCCACCTCCTCTCAGCCCGAGCCTCTGTCCTCTGGAGAGAATCTGATCGGTCCCAGGCGAGCCAAGGAGCTGGCTGGTTTTGGATCAGGTGTCCATCCCGGCTCCTTCAGCCCCAGCTGGGAGAGGCTGCGAGAGACTGTGACAGACAGTGACAGTCAGTCAAGGGGCGCTGGGGTTCTCTTGCTGCTGTTTTTCCTGTGACCATATTTATGACGACCAGAACACAAATGGTCCCAAAGTTCCGCTCACACCCACCTGTCTCGAGAGTCAAAAATAAAACCCAGAGCATTCTTGTGAGCTCCTGGTCTCCCGCCAGCTGTCACCCCATCTCTCTGCTTGTCTTCCTCCTGGACTCACTGCCCGGTTCCAGCCTCGTAGCCTCTTTCCTGATCTCTAAATGTCGGCCTGTCTCAGGGCCCCTTTGCCCCTCGATCTACGCTGTCGAGAGCTTCCAGTCTGTGTCATTCAGTGTCCTCTGTGAGCTCATGATTCCCTTGGTCTCCCCCCCGCCCCCCGAGAGCCACACTGGCGTGCCTACTGGACATCTCCCCCAGGGAGAGGGAGTGACGGGGGTCTGTAGCAGTTTCCAGGGGCTACCGTAACAAATCACCACGATTCGGTGGTTTAAAACAATGCAAACTTATTCTCTCGGTGTTCTGGAAGCCAGACATCTGAAATCAAGGGATGGGCATGCTTGCTTCCTTTGGAGGCTTGAGGGAGAACCTGTTCCATGCCTCCCTCCCAGCTCCAGTAGGGCTCCTGGCAACCCTTGGCATCCCTCGGCTTGTAACTGAGTCACCGGCTCTGTCGCCACATGGCCTTTGTCTCTGCATGTTCCAGTGTCTCTGACTTGGCCTTCGAATAAGGACACCAGTCATTGGGGTTGGGGTCCACCTTAATCCAGTGTGACTTCATCTTAACGAATCACATGTGCAGAGATCCCTCTTCCAAAACAAAGTCCCGTTCGGAGGCTCCAGGTGAAGGTGACGTTTTGGGGGACACCGTTTACCCAGTACAGCCTCCTAAATGGAACATGGGCAAAACAGATCACTCCATTTGTTCCCGACCCCCCCACCTCAGCAGTTGGCCCCACAACCCCACAGATGGTTGCTTAGCTGACTCATCTTGAATCTGTCCCTCATCCCTCCATCAGAAATTCTCCTGACCTTGACCTTGCCTCCAAAATTCTTTTCCTCCCCATAGCCACCTTCCTGGGCCAGGCCCCAGCACCTTGCCTCGGACAACCACGCCGGCCCCTACTTGGCACCTCCCGCGTTCTTCCGCTACCCATTCTCCACACTGAAGCCAGATAACCCTTAAAAATACAGCTTGGGGATTTTTAACACTGGGGAATTTTGAGCCTACACATAAGTAGAGAAGAAGGTATGATGAACCCGCATCATTGGCCCATCAGCGGGCTTTAGGGATTATCAGCTCATAGCCGATCTTGTTCCGACCTCTCCCCCACCCCACAGCCCCCTCTCCGTGTTACTGTAAAGCAAACTGCCGACCAAATCTCTTAAAAAGGCAAACCAGCCCCTGCCACTTCCCTGCTCACACATCTGGCACCATGGCCCCAGGTAAAGGTACGCTCTTCCAGAGGAGCCCCCTGGGGACCCGGCCCTGTGCACCCACGTTCCTGGATGCCCCAAGCTCTGTCTGCCTCTGAACTTCTCCGTGTGCTGAGTCCTGCTTCTCCTTCGGGCCTCACGTTCCGCAGTCTTTCTCAGAGAGGCCACCTCTGCCTCTTCGATATTACATCCATCCCCTGAGCCCTTCACCTGAGCCCTGTTCCCAGCTCCAACCACAACCTGAAATCCTCTGTTGTTTGCATCCCTCCCCGCAATGTCCACCCCTGGGGGGCGGGGACTCTGCCTCATCCACCTTTATGTCCCCACTGCCAGAAACAGGGCAGGAGCACGGGGAAGGTACTTCTCCCGGAGTGGGAATCCCAGGTCACAGGCTGGAGACAGGTTTTCTGGTTCTCGAACGAATGTTTGTCACGTTGCACCGTGAAAATGTGTGTGCCTCTCCCATCCGAGTTGGGGGCTCGACCTTATTGGGATTTGGTTGTTGTTGATTAACCAATCATCCAGGGCTTACGTGTTACGATTTTGTTAATTAAATAGCACCCGTTGGGTCACTCGATCACTTGCATGGGAGCACCCGTGGTCACAGGGTGGGGCCAGGCTCGTGAACTCAGAATCAGCTCTCTGTTGGTCTGTGTGCTATGAGGACTAAAGAGAGGCCAAGAGCAGTGACACGCGCGTCTGACGTCCAGGAGCCCCTAGTGCAGGTGGGGAATCTCCTCCCCCACATAGCAATTCCAGCCCTCAGTTACCCGAGGGGTATTCCCAAGGCAGTGGCTCTGCTCTTCCCCGGGATGTGGACACAGTGTCTGCGGGGAGAGGCTGAGCAGCAGGCGCGGGGCGTAGGCAAGGCTTGGCCGAGCTCCCGGATTTGAGCTGCAGCAGGGAAGTGGGGGTCCCCCGCTTTGGGAGCCTCCTTCAATGATCCATGTTGCTGCTGGAAGTCTGTGGCTGCCCCCCTCATGGAGATGGGGAGACTGCCGAGACACTCTATGTGGGGGTTGGGTTGTAAAGTTAGCGCACGAGACAAAAGTTGCATCCACCCTTACACTGCCTACAGCACCTTGACCGTGGGCGTGGGTTGATGAACGTCAACTCCGGGGATCTTGAGAGCGAGAAGCAGGAACGTGGTGGCCCCACTCCTCACATCCCCATCGGGCTGTTGCTCATTTCGGCACAGGATCCTGCACACTCCAGTGTCCCTGGAGCGGATGGAAGGTCTGATCATCCACCCCACCTAAAATGTCGCCTTAGAGGCTGTTTTCCATCCCCCCACGTTCCTGTGGTTGAATTTATCTTAATTAAGCAAGCACTTGAAGCAAGTCTGCTGGATTCCCCCGTGCCCCCACGGAGACCCCAACCTACAGACCAGGAGGCTAAAAGTTTGGAAAGGGGGTGATAACGGGGTGGTGGCAGGGGGAGTCCTTTTGGGAATACCAAATGAAACTTGGAATTGTGAGGCTGGGGGCTTTTTCTTATCCGTGGAGCCACCAGTAATCATTTATGATCATGCTCCACCTAGCGTGGGTCCTGGGCCGAGCTCCCCCCCTGCCCCCGCCAACCAGGGGCTGACATCGAGACACCATTGTCAGCCTGTAATTTCCTGGAAGAGCCTGAGCCTGGTTGCTTGTTAGCACTGTGGCGTGCTGCCCTCTTGAGAGAGCGAGACAGAGAACGTTTTTAGTTGTTCCTTCAGGAACTTGCTTCTCCTGGAGGCTGAAGGCTGAGGAGGACCCCCTGGCTTCTCCCCACGATGAACTTGGTGTCCAGATTGCCCCGGGTGTCCTGGAGCCAGCAGCCTTGGCCCCTGCCACCCTTGCAGATCTGTTACGAGAAACCCAAATGCCAGGCTGGATGCCCCAAGAACGTCGGGCTTTGTTAGCGTGGGAAGCTAGAACAAAAGTGTTCTTGTGCTTTGGGGAGACCAGGCATCCTCTGCGGGGGCCCTGAGGGATGGGCACCGACACGCCGGGCTCAGGGCAGGGCAGTGGGAGGCCGAGCCTGGCCTCCACCAGGGAGGCCAGCCCGGCAGAATCACGATGGGGTAGAGATATCTTTTAAACCTTCCCATTCAGTTGGTTCCTGCACCTTCAGCTCAGGCCTGGGGGCCTGGGAGTCCCGGGTTCCTTTACTGAGCCGTCCATCCCGGGGCCTGCAGTGTGCAGGATCCTGTGCTGAAAATGAGCAACAGCCCGATGGGGAGCAGGAGTAGGCGGGGGCCCCTCCCCAGAGCCGCAAGGGGTGACAGGAGGGAGCCCGGTGCCCTGTTACCACCCTCTCCAGGGTGGGGTGGCTTGGGGGGCAGGATTGCTGCACCCCCTCCTCTGCCTTTAAACAAATCCAGATGGGGACCCGGTGGGGGGGGGCCGCTGGAGGGCCCAGCCCAGCCCACCTCCCCAGACCTCCTCTGTCCCCGAGCCACCTCCTGTCCTTGACCTGCTGTCCTGTCTTGTTACGGAAGTTGACGCCGTCTCTCTCTCTCTGTCTCTCTCTCTCTGTCTCTCTTTCTGTCTCTCCCTCTGGCTTCCTCTTCTCCGCACTCCTCTCCCCTGGCCTGCCTCCCCACCCGCCCCGGGTGGACCAGACCCAGACGCAGCTGGAGCACGCACGCATCGGGGAGCTGGAGCAGAGCCTGCTACTGGAGAAGGCGCAGGCCGAGCGGCTGCTCCGAGAATTAGCGGACAACAGGGTAACGCCGCCTCGGCTGCCGGCGCCTCCTTCGGCTTCTCTGTTTTATTATTTTCTCTGTCTTTGGCTGCTATCCTCGTTGTGTTTCGCCTTTTTTGCGCCCCTTCTAGGAGGGAAGTTGAGGTTTAGGGACGCTTCCACTCCACTGCCACGTGACGCTTGTTGGCGAGGAGGGGGTCTTCGGGACTGTGCACCCCAGCTCATGGTCCCACTGGCTGGGAAGGTCCTGCGAGGCCCTCCCCTCCCTCCCTCCCCATGCACTGCCAACACAAGGCTTTGTCACGTTCAGAAATGGGGGGCCTCTTGGGAACGGTCTGCCCCTTATATATATGGGCAGGTGCGGTGACAACCCATCCACGCCTCCCTTCTCCCCAGGCTGGGGAGGCTGAGGAAGGCAGGAGGTCGGGGGTACCGCAGATCCAGGCTTCTCTAGCCTCGGGGTTCTTCATTCTGGTGGCGGGAGGGGCTAGCCTGAGGACCTGGGCCTTTGGGGGCTATGGGGGTGTCCCTAGGGCACGAGACTCTGTGTCAGACCCAGGGCTGGGGCTGTCGAGCTACAATAGATCAGAGAAAGCTCTGCTGGGGATGAAGTCCCACCAAGTCCCAGGGCCCGGTTCTGGGCCCGGCTGGCCCCTCCGTGCCCCCCACGCCTGCCCCAGGGCCGGCCCCCTGTGCAGGTGCACACATCCCCGCACCTGGCCCGCCCAGCCCAGCTGCAGTTCTGACCATGGAGCTCAACAGCGGGCTCGCGGTGCTTGGTTCATACCATCTGAGCAAGGTGGGGGCTGGGGCGAGCCACGGTCCGTTTCTGCAGGTCGGCCTCAGCACATGAGCGAGCGTGTGCATGTGTGTGCGTGTCTGGAGACCCACAGGGGTCCCTCTGCACACACTGGCCGTTGTTGGGTGACTGTGTGTGCTCGTGCGGGATGCACGCGTGTGCACGGATGCTGCTTGCAGAAACCGACCCGGTCAGGGGTGACAGGCGGGAGCCCTCCGCTGTGAGGCACCTTGATCTGGGGTTCAACCTGATTATAAAGACAAAAACAGACTTACGGAACTAAGGTCACCTTCAGAAACAAAATTTTTTTTTTTTTAAGTTAGGAAAAGATTTAAAACTTGTATTGTTTCCAAATACAGCCGTGATTGTCGTGATCCAGGTGGGTTTTCAGAGGATGGAGCCTCTGATTTCAGTTATCCATCAGGAGGCGGGTCTGGGAGCATTAATTTTGTTCTGCCTTCGGCATTAAACCAGACCTTTCTCCAGACAGCCCTTCTAGTGAATCGACCCATTGCGGCTGGGGCCCCTCCCCGAGCCAGATAATGCAAAATTCCCCTCCTAAAGAAAGCCAGGCCCTCAAACAGGTGGTTTCTTTTAACCACCGATTTGTCCCAAGCCACACAGGGCCACAGGGACCGTCGAGTCCCTGCGTCACCGGGCTACAAGCCAGGGGAGCGTCTCGGGAGGCTGTGGCGGGCGGGGCGGCCGAGGACAGGAGGCACCCGGGTGGGGCGGGCGCCCTTCCCTTCCGCGAACCGCCCCCCCTGCACCCCCAGCCGCGGCCCCCTGCCGTCACGCCGGCCCGCTGACCTGCGTCGCCCTCTCTCCCCGGTAGCTGACCACGGTGGCCGAGAAGTCGCGTGTGCTGCAGCTGGAGGAGGAACTGCACCTTCGGCGGGGCGAGATCGAGGAGTTGCAGCAGTGCCTGCTGCACTCAGGCCCCCCGCCCGCCGAGCACCCCGAGGCCGCCGAGACCCTGCGGCTGCGGGAGCGGCTGCTGACGGCCAGCAAGGAGCGCCAGAGGGAGAGCGGCGCGCTGCGGGACAAGTACGAGAAGGCGCTGCGGGCCTACCAGGCGGAGGTGGAGAAGCTCCGGGCGGCCAACGAGAAGTACGCGCAGGAGGTGGTAGACCTCAAGGCCAAGGTCCAGCAGGCCACCAGCGAGAACATGGGGCTCATGGACAACTGGAAGTCCAAGCTGGACTCGCTGGCCTCGGACCACCAGAAGTCCCTGGAGGACCTCAAGGCCACCCTGAACTCGGGCCCCGGTGCCCAGCAGAAGGAGATTGGGGAGCTGAAGGCCGTGATGGAGGGCATCAAGATGGAGCACCAGCTGGAGCTGGGCAACCTGCGGGCCAAGCACGACATCGAGACCGCCATGCACGTCAAGGAGAAGGAGGGGCTGCGGCAGAAGCTGCAGGAAGCCCAGGAGGAGCTGGCGGGGCTGCGGCAGCACTGGCGAGCCCAGCTAGAGGTGCAGGCTGGCCAGCTCCGGCTACAGCTGCAGGAGGCCCAGGACCAGCGCCGTGACGCCGAGCTGCGGGTGCACGAGCTGGAGAAGCTGGACGTGGAGTATCGGGGCCAAGCGCAGGCCATCGAGTTCCTCAAGGAGCAGATCTCCCTGGCTGAGAAGAAGATGCTGGACCACGAGCTGCTGCAGCGGTCGGAAGCCCAGAGCAAGCAGGAGGCCGAGAGGCTGCGGGAGAGGCTTCTGGTGGCCGAAAACAGACTGCAGGCCGTTGAGTCCCTGTGTTTGTCCCAGCACGGCAACGTAGGCGGCCACCTCTCCTGCCGGGGGTGGGGTGGGGTGGGGACGGGCTCCCCAGTGTCGGCTGACCCCTTCTTCCCAGCCAGGCCCATGCAAGAACAGAGGGCCCCCCTCATCCCTCCATCGGTAGGGCAGGGTGGCCGTGGGGACCCAAGGTGGTCAGAGCTGACCTAGCTGGGCCCCCACAGCCCAGGCCTGGAGAGATGCGTCCCTCAGCACAGGGCACAGGCTTCCACCCAATCCCCAGGCCCCTGCTTCTCCCAGACGTGTCCCACTGTGCAGGCTCCTGGACCTCCCCAGGGCACCAGCACCAGGAGCTGCAAGGCCTGCCTGTCCCCGGGGAGGTGGGGGCGTTCCACATCTCCAACACAAGCACCAACCTAGGTGACCTGAGGGCAGCCCCCTTTTGCCAGTCCTGCTGAGACTGAGCAACAGCCCAACGGCCAGAGTGGGGGGGGTCTCCCGAGTGGGCGCTGGGAGGCTGGAGGGGCATAGTTCTAGAGCGTCTGCTGCTACAGTATCAGTTCTGGTCCAAATCTAGAAGTCCTCCAAACATCTAGCTCGGCTTTCTTCAGCTCAGCACACTGGGGAGGCCCAGGCCCCGGGTGGTGTGGGCTGTGTCCACGCCAGCCAGGAAGGGCCTTTTGAGTAGCTCTGACCACGAAACCCTTGTGCCGGGGCCTACATTGCCTTTTCTTACCTTAACCCTTGCAAGGTCAGTGTTGGCTCTGTCTCACAGATGAGCAAAGCAAGACTGAGGCAGAAACTCTCCCAGGGTTTCCTGCCCACCAGCGGGAGAGGTCTAGCCCAGCTCCACTGCTGGAGGGCCGACTGAGGGTGCCCAGGATGACATGAGTCAAATCCTAGAAGAAGGACAGCAAGCAGCATGATCATTGCCTTTATACAGGCCCTGGGCCTTCCTGGGCGTCCAATTCCCCTTGAGCATTTATACTAGAATAACTTCTAGCAGTCAGTGTTCAGGAGTTTCAAGGACAGGTGCCTTTTTTGTAGAAGGAGCTCTGCCGGTGTCCCCCCTTCCATCCCACTGTGGCAGCTTTTCTGCCCCCTTCTCCGAGGGAGGGACCGTTTTTAGCAAGGGCTTTCCCGGGATCCTGGGCAGAGGGGAAAGGAACAGCCCCCAGAGTCGCTTGCGTGCACGCAGGCTGCTTGGCTGCTCAGAGCATGGGGAGTCCCTTAGCAGAGGAGGCTTTGGACTGCTCTGGTTCCATAGGATGCCCCCCTTCCCCTCAATCACAGACCTTAGGCCAAGGAGTGGGCAGTGACCTCAGGAAGGCCCGTCTCTCAATTTCCACACACATGGAGCCTCGGTCTGGACCCATATGACTCCCGGATGCAGAGGTTTAAGTGCAGGGGCAACTGGCTGAGACTTAAAAAGGGGGCTTGGGATGTATGAACAGAAGTATGAGGGGTGGGTTGATGGAGGTGACTACCTGTCCAGCTCTGTGCTGCCCCACAGTGTTAGACTGGCGAACTGCAGGCCCAGAGGACAGCCAGCTTGGGCAGGAGGCTGGACACTTTCCAAGGAGCCGTGGGGAGCCTACTGATGTTTGCCATCCAGATTTTTTTTTTCTTAATTGATCTTTTTTTCTTTGGCTTCTGGGTTTATTATTAAAAAGAAGTCTTGGAGGGAGAGGAAGTAGCATTTCTTGAAGTCGCTCCGGGAGCTGCCCTATGGCAGCCAATGCTTGTTTTAATGGATGAGAAACCAAGGTGGAGATTTTGCCTCTGGATGATGATGGAAACAGATTTCCAGGACTAATCTCTGTGGGCGTCCCAGGGCAAGAGACATCTGTTTAATATAATAGACGTTTTCAACAAAGGAAGTGGTGGGAGGCGTTCTTGGGGTAGCTGCCCAAACAGCCTTCAGAGACACTGGGAGCAGGAAGCGGGGAGGGGGGGTCCTCTGTTGTCAGGGGGGCAGGATGGAGAACATCTGTGCTCCTTGCCCCCGTATCGAGTCCCTGAGAGCCAGCCTGTATGGGGGTGAGGGGTGCTGGCTTGGCAGGCTGGGGCGGGGGGCGGGGGGCAGGGGCAGGGGCCGAGCGTCCCCCTTACCGCTCTTCTTTCAGATGATTGAGTCCAACGACATTTCAGGGGAGAAGGTCAGGATGAAGGAGACTATAGAGGGTGAGTGGCCGCGGGGCCGGGCGGGACCCTGGGCTTTCGGGTTTATGAGGTGCTGGACATTGGGCTAAGCCCCTTGTCACTTGTTTGGCTTTAACTTTATTTTTTAAGTAGGTATAAACTTCCAGTGGGTCAAAGGGCAGCGTCCGGCAAAGGGTGCCCTGTTGCCTGCGTTCCCTCCCTAAAGGCACCGTGTTGGCCGACTTAGGGTTCCTTTCCAGAGATGTTTATGCAGAAACACCTGGGTAGCACAGCCACGCCTCTTGGAGACTGTTCCAGTCTGTTCCTTATCAGTACATTCTCTTCCACGATGCAGAATAATCCTTTATGTGGAGCTCCTGTCGTGTGTTTAGCCAGTTTCCTACCAATGGATTGTGGGTTGTTTCCAGCCTTTGTCTGTTACAAACACTGCCTCAGTAAATTACCTTCTCCTTTTTGGGGCTCAAACAACTTTAACTCCCACCAGCTGTGGTTGAAAGTATGTTTCCCCACAAGCCTCACCAGCAAAATATTTCATCACACTTTGTGATCTTTGCCAATCTCAGCAGTGAAAGGTGTTATGTGGTGTAACTTCAACTTGCCTCTCTCTTTCTTCATGTCCAGTGTTCTACTTGCATCTTTTGCTCATTTTTTTCCTAGTAGGTTGTTGATCTTTTTGTTGATTTTTAGAAACTCTTTATATAGGACATTTCAGACATTTTCTTCCCCATTTGTGGTTTGTCTTTTGAGTTTTCTTATGGCTGTGTGTGCCATGCAGATTTCTTTTAAAGATTTCATTTATTTATTTTAGAGAGAACGAGAGCGAGTGGAAGGGCAGAGGGGAAGGGAAAGGGACAAGCAGACTCTGCGCTCAGCAGGGAGCCTGATGCAGGGCTCAGTCTCACGACCCGGAGATCATGACCTGAGCTGAAAATCAAGTCAGACACTTAACCGACTGAGCCACCCAGGCACCCCTGCCATGTAGATTTTTATTTTTTAAAAAAGATTTTATTCACTGAGGGGCTCCTGGGTGGCTCAGTAGGTTGAGCGTCTGCCTTCCGCTCAGGTCATGATCCCAGGGTCCTGGGATCGAGTCCCCCATCAGGCTCTCCCTGCTCGCTGGGACGCCGGCTTCTCCCTCTGCCTACCACTCCCCTTGCTTGTGCTCTCGCTTTCTCTCTGTCAAATAAATAAATAAAATCTTAAAAAAAATTTTTTTTACTCATTGAGAGAGAGAAAGAGAGCACAAGGAGGGGGAGGGGCAGAGGGGCTGAGCAGGGAGCCCGATGCGGGGCTTGATCCCAGGACCCCAGGATCATGACCTGAGCCGAAGGCAGACGCTTAACCGACTGAGCCACCAGGTGCCCCTAAGCTTTATTTATATTTTAATCACTGCAGGACTAGTTCTTCCTGCTCTGCGTTTTCAAAATTCTTTTGATTCTTCTTTTTTTTTTTTTAATTGATGCAACATTAACATAAAATCAACTGTTTTAAAGTGAATAATTGGGGGGGGCATTTAGTATGTTCACCGTGTTCTGCCACCACAACCTCTATGTAGTTCCAGAACATGTTCATCTCCCCAGAAGGAAACCCCATGCCCATTGTCAGTCCCTCCCCTGGCCGGCTCCCCTCCCCCCCAGCCGCTGACAAGCGCTGGTCTGCATTCTGTCTATGGATTTGCCCATTTGGGCCACTTAAGTCAAATGGCATCATACCATAGGTGGCCTTTCACGTCTGGCCTCTTTTACTTAGCATACTATATGCAAGGTTTGCTCACGTAGCGTGTGTCACTCCTCTGTTCCTGTTTACGGCCAAGTAATAGTCCATCACATGCCCGCATTTTATTCTTTCTCCACCTGTTGATGGATATCTGCTCTGTTCCCACCTTTTGGCTACTGTGAGTGGTGTTGCTATAAACATGCACGAGGAGGCACATTTCGAGTCCCTGTTGCAGTTCTCGGGGGTGTGCCCGTATATTCTGTGTTTAACTCACTGAAGAAGAATTTGCCAGACTCTCTTGGCTAGTCTTGCTTATTTTCCAAGTGATTTTAGAATCAGCTAAGGTAGTTCCGTAAGAGCGAAAATCTTGTTGGTATTTTTATGGGTATCGTGTACGTTTACGAAGTAACTTACGGAAACTGAATGTGCTTCTAGCACTTTCCGTAGATTATCCTTTTTAGGACTGTTCTGAGGCTCTCGAACACACACAGCTATGTGACACGGGCACCATTACTGTCCCCATTTTTCACTTAGGGAAACTGAGACCCCAAGAGTTAAATGGCCCGAGACCACGTGGTGTTGGAGTCTCTTCTTCAGAGTGGGTCACCCAGTGGTGTGGGGCAGGATTTGGACCCTGGAGGCCAGTGTGGCCTCGTTTTGGGGTTCCTGCAGGAGGGCCATGCCCTCACCCACTGCTCCTGGAACATTATGGCCCCTTGTCTCTCCATTTTCCCCTAGGCCTGCAGGACAAGCTGAACAAGAGGGACAAAGAAGTGACAGCCTTGATGTCCCAGACCGAGATGCTCAGGGCCCAAGTAAGTGGTAAGTCTCCCTCCCGCAGGGCAGATGCGGGGGGCTTTCACGGGGGCCTCGAGCCAGTGGGGCATGGACTGGGTTGGCTCCTGGGTCCGGGTGCTCTCTCCCACTCTACCTCGAGAAGGTGACGTGGGCCAGTCCACCTGCACGGACTTCCACCTCAGCATCGGAGAGTGGGAGAGTGTGGCCCGCACATCTTCCGTAAGATGATCGCCGACCCCAGCTGCCTTCTTCCCCCAGAGCCAGTGACATGTTCTCTGTGTTCTGAAGTTCCATCATCTTTCTCTCTCATCTTGACTTCTTTTTAAATATTTTTATTTATTTATTTGAGAGAGAGAGAGAGAGCACAAGCAGGGGGGAGCAGCAGAGGGAGAAGGAAAAGCAGGCTCCCCGCGGAGCAGGGAGCCCGATGCGGGACTCGATCCCAGGACCCCGGGATCACGACCTGAGCCGAAGGCAGACACCTAACCGGCTGAGCCACCCAGGCGCCCCATCTCTCGCCTTAACTTTTTCATAGGTCACACAGATAGAGTGCGTGTGCCCCCGGCTCCTTTCTAGATGAAATACCAGGCTTCCAGACTTGGGGGGCAGGGAGGACACTGGCCATAGCAGGGAGCAAGATACAAGGGACACAGCACAGAGGGGGAGCCTGGGGGGAGGCACGGGTCTGGAGTTGGTGATCCTGGGAACTGGTCCTGCCTCTTGTCTACCCCCACTTCTGTCTGGTTCCCATCATGTTCACGTGGCCTCATTGGTCCCCGCAAAAGGCAGTTGACCTCAAACCTCTCCAAAGCTAAGGCGCAGATTTAGCTTTCCCTTGCCCAGGACACAGTGTCGACGCCCAGGGCCCATCTTGGGAAGGGTGGCCTGCTTCCCCCCAACACCAAAGGGCCTGTGTTGATGTGCTTGGGGTTGCGGCCTGCTCTGTGTAGCTGCTCCCTTGGCCCCTTGCTGCCTGGCTCTGCAGGACGAGAGAGACCCGGTCAGTGGGGTGTGTCACCATGGTCCCCCGAGAAAACCGGCTCCCTGCCCGGGCCTTGGCTACCCCCTAGCGGGGACAGATTCCCACGGAGAGCCTGATCCTCTCTCTCTGCTTTCCCTGCCGGCTGACCCTCAGCACTGGAGACAAAGTGCAAGACGGGAGAGAAGAAGGTGGACGCCCTCCAGAAGGAGAAGCGGCGCTTGGAGGCAGAGCTGGAAGCCGTGTCCCGAAAGACCCACGACGCCTCAGGCCAGCTGGTCCTCATTAGCCAGGAGCTGCTCCGGAAGGAGCGGTGAGTCAGATCGGGCAGTGTGGCCGACCCGCCTGGCCCTGACCCTGACCCTGCTCCACCTGACATTAGCCAGTCCGCCCCGGAGGCAAGGCAGGGGTGGGGCGGGTGGGACAAGTGCCTGGCATCACCAGGATCACCACACTCCGCTCAGATGGAGCCTCAGAATCCTTCTCAACACAGATCTCCAAGCAGAGCTTATAGGCAAGACTAGCGGTTCTCAAACTTCTTGGTCTCAGGGATCCCTTTAAACTCTCAACAGTGATGGAGGATTCCCAGAGAACTTTTGTTTATTTATTCCATATTTACCCTATTATCAATTAAAACAGAAATGTAAAAATCTTTCTTAATCCACTTAAAAATTGTAACAAGCCAGTTGCATCTCACATAAATAACACGCTTTTGATAAAAAGTAACCATTTTCCAGAACAAAAACTGTTGCATGAAAAGAGTGGCATTGTATTACATTTTTGCAAATTTCTTGAACCTCGGGCTTAATAGGAGACAGCAGGATGCTCGCATCTTCTCTGCATTCAGTCTTCGCAGGTGTTGTTTTGAAGTATATTACGAAAATCTGGCCTTATGTAGATACGTAGTTGGAAAAGAGAGGAGTATTTTAATATCCTTTTCAGACTATTATTAATATGCCGTGTAGTGGCGCCTGGCTGGCTCAGTCGGGAGAGCTTGCGACTCTTGATCTCAGGGTCGTAGATTCAAGCCCCGCATTGGGTGTGGAGGTTACTTAAAAATAAAGTCTTTAAAAAATAGGATGTCTTGCCACAGGAGCTCTCTTGGATGAATGTTTTGTTTTATTTAATTTTTCATTAAACAGATGTTCTGTTCTCTTTTTTTAAAACTTGAAGAACATTCTAGAAAAGGCCCAGTCCTCTTGATCATTCCCCAAATCCTGGCCCCTCTTGGGCTGTCACCGAATGGTTTCATGCCCCCCGTTTCCACTGTGGCCCCTCCTGGCACGGGTGCTGTCTTCATAGCCAGTGGCCTTAGCGTGGCCAGCCCGTACACGTCTGGCAAATCTCTGGAATGTGGGAGAGGGCCAGGGCTGACTAGCTTTTCTCTGCCCCCCACCAACCCCCTGCCAGGAGCCTGAACGAACTTCGAGTGTTGCTGCTGGAGGCCAATCGCCACTCACCGGGGCCTGAGAGGGACCTGAGCCGCGAGGTCCACAAGGCTGAGTGGCGGATCAAGGAGCAGAAACTCAAAGATGATATCCGGGGCCTTCGAGAAAAGCTGACCGGGCTGGTGCGTGGGCAAGGGGTAGCCTGGGGATGGGGGGAATGCCAGGGTGGGCGGAGGCTGGCGACCTCCTGGAGCCACCCCAGAGACAGCCAAGTCACAGGGAGGGTTCAAGAGACCCTAGAATCATGGGCAGGGTCAGTGACATAGCTGGTGAGGGGCCATGGGCGACCCCTTTGTAGACATCTTGGCTGGCCGTGTGGCAGTCTGGGTGACAGAGTGCAAAGAAAGACTTCCAAAGACCCTGAGCTGTCCAGAGGGATGGGGTCCTGCAGGGTGGTGAGCTCCCCATCCAGGGAGGTAGTCATCCAGAAACCAGCTCCTTCCTTAGGGTTTTGCAGCGGGGATTCACATATCCGTCTCAGGAAGGAGATGGGACCTATCAGAGTTCTTTCTAACCCTGAGCTTCTGGGAGCTGAGACTCCCCCATTAGGAACAGGAGCCTGCCTGAGCTGAGACCCCAGATATGGGGGTTGGAGTAGCCAGGCCATGCTGGGAACACAAGACAGAATTGTCCCCACCCGTCCCCCTATGGTCAGCATTCAGGACAAGCCTGTTGGCCAGCTATGGGGCCCACTCAGTCCCAGGGTTTGGACAAGACAGGTTCTGGGAAGACAGGCCTGTTGCCATGGGAAGCTGCTCCGAAGCCCCTCACTGCCCTCCCACTCAGCTGTGTGGGTTCAGCCACTGGAGGAGATGGAAGGGAGGCCTCATGGGCAGGAGGGAGAGGGACAGGACCTGCCCGCAGCTGGGGGGCCGGCGAGGTCAAGGGGCCAGGGGGTCACTTGCTGCACACCCTTCCAGTCCTGGCAGGCCCAGCCAGCAGGCCGGATTCCAGGGCCCTTTGCTGTCCTCGTGGCTCTGGGTCTGGGCATAACTCAGGAGAAGACAAGACCTTGGGGCCTGTGGGGACTTCAAAGTTTTGATTCTCTGAGGCTTTCCCGGAGCCTCGTGGAGGGGGGGCAGTCCTGTTCTGGCTCATCTTCACGGGGCACAGGCTGGTTGAGTTTGTTTGGGAAATTTGCCCAGGGTAGCCTCTCCCGTGGCCCACTGCGCTGTCCCCAGAGCCACAGGAGAGCTAGGGAAGGGCTTGGTGGTTAGAAAGTCCCGGCAGGGAGAGAGGTTTGGGTGGAGGATGAGAGCAGAGCAGAAGGATCTGGAAGCCCCCGGCCCAGGGGTGGTGCAGAGTAGGTTTGTGCGGGAGCAAGGAGGCTGGCAGGTGCATCTCCAGGTGCCACGGTGGGGGCAGGGGACAGCTGCGGAAGGCCTGGAAGCTGAAAGTGACACATGTCTTATTGGGGAGGGGAGGAGGGTTCCGAGGAGGGATTCAGATGGGCTGGAGGGTAAGAGGTGATGGAGCTGTGGGTCTGGGGGTGAAGAGAAGGGACCCGCATAAAGACTGGAGGGGGAGTGAGGGCCACAAGAAGGAAAGAAGGGAGGGGGTTCTGGATCTCAGGACTTGGGAGAATGCGGAGCGTCTGTCAGCCTCGGAATTCAGGGCAGGGGATCTTCCCAGATACTTCCGTGGGGACCCCGGAGTGGGGGAGGACGGCCTGACCCAGAGACGAGGCAGGCCGGGAGCAGAGACCGCCCTCCGCCAGCACACACGCGCACACGCGTACATACGCGTGCAGACACGCTCACGCGTGTGCTCTTCCTCTCCCCTGCTGCGTCCAGGACAAAGAGAAGTCCCTGTCGGACCAGAGGCGCTACTCCCTCATTGACCCGTCCTCGGCGCCCGAGCTCCAGCGGCTGCAGCACCAGCTGATGAGCACAGAAGACGCGCTACGGGACGCGCTGGACCAGGCTCAGCAGGTGGAGAAGCTCATGGAGGCCATGAGGAGCTGCCCCGACAAGTCCCAGGTGAGCCGTGGACCAGCGCTGGGCTGACCAGGGACACTCGCTGTCCTCGGGAAGCATGGCCCAGTCCTGGGATCCTTGGTCGGAACGGGTGAGAGATTCAGCCCTGGCGCCTGGGAGTCCCAGCCCAAGGGGGCACGTGGCTTGATCCTCAGGAGCTCAGACTAAGCTGGGGATGCAGCCTTGCCCTGACAGCCTCCATCTCCTGCGGTCCTGGGACCACGCTCCCCGCCGCCAACCCCGCTTTTGAAGAGCCTCTGGCGGCCTCTAGTGGTCGCGCCAGGAACTGCCTCCTGGTGACCCTCAGCCCCTTCCCTGGGACTCTTTAACAGGCCATCAGCAATTCCAGTTCTGCAAACGGCATCCATCAGCAAGACAAGGGCCACAAACAAGAGGTAAGGGACGCTCTGGCCCCCGGGGGACCTCCCTGCCACACCCACGGCCCTCCCACACTTCTCGGGAGAAAAAGAAACCCCGAAAAGCCACCCAAATTACAAAGGTGCCTTGTGCCAGAGGCTCTCCAGTCGGGGTGGTCACCCTCCATTCAGCCCTCATCTGCTCTTGTCACCTTGTTTCTCTTTCTCAAAAACTTTCATAATGAAAGCTCTACATGCCTACTAGGAAACTTTTGGGAGAAAAAAAAAAAACCCAAAATAGAAGATACTCTTAGCGATGACCTGGGTTGACACTTTTAAGTGGTACCCTTCTTGAACTTTCCTGTGTGTGTGAGCACGTGTACAGAATTCTCGTTATTCGCAGATTCCTTATTTGCAAACCTACCTGCTTGATAAAACTTGTGACCCCAAAGTCAATACTCACGGCCCTTTTATGTCATTCACGGACATGTGCCGAGTGGAGAAAAATTCGAGTCACCCACCTGGTTCCAGCTCTTAGTCAATAAGCAGCCTTTCCACTGTCTTTTTGGTGCCGTGTTTGTCCCATTTTCGTGCTTTTTCTTGGTGATCTCGGTGTTTAAAACAACCAGTGGGGCGCCCAGCTGGCTCAGTTGGAAAAGCGCGTAACTCGTGATCTCGCGGTTGTGAGTTCGAGCCCCAGGTTGGGTATGGGGGAGGGACTCGATCCCAGGACCCTGAGATCAAGACCTGAGCTGAGATGAAGAGTCAGATGCTCAACTGACTGAGCCACCCAGGCGCCCCTTCTCTGAATATTTTTAAAAATAAACATCTTTTCTTGTCCTTAAATGGTCTCTGAAAATTCTATAATTTATAAAATTGAGAGTGTAGAACTGGTTTCCTAGAACCTCACAGGCCTGAGGGGCACTCATGACTCCCATGGTTGTCATGTCTTTGCTTGACTGTTATGTGTGTGGGAGGTTTTGGTTGTTTTTTGTTTGTTTAGACGTGGGGGTTTGCAGGGCCGCCTGGATGGCTCAGTCGTTGAGCGTCTGCCTTCGGCTCGGGTTGTGATCCCAGGGTCCCGGGATCGAGCCCCGCATCGGGCGCCCTGCTCCGCCGGAAGGCTGCTTCTCCCTCTCCCCCTCCCCCTGCTTGTGTTCCCTCTGTCGCTGTGTCTCTCTATGCCCAGCATGGAGCACGATGCGGGACTCGATCTCATGACCCTGAGATCATGACCTGAGCCGAAATCAAGTCAGAGGCTTAACTGACTGCACCACCCAGGCTCCCCTTGGCTCTTATGTTTTAACGTGCCCCACTGCACAGTTAACTGCAGGCATTCCCCGAAGTGTGACAGACACCCGCTTGAGTCCCAGGTGCCGGGTGATGAGGAGGGAGAAGCCTAGCACGGCTCTGTCCCTGGCTGGCTGTGGGACCTTGCAGGTGCGAGGCTAGAGCAGGGGAAGGAACTTTCCTCCTTCCATCTTGGACCATGGAGCCCCGCCCCCCAGCCACTGTGCTCACCCAGAGACGGGAGAACCTTGGCCACAGAATCTGCCAGGGGTCAGGCCTGTGGGGGAGGGGCAGAGAGAGCGATGGGGCCGGGAGGGGTGGGGCGGGGGGGACCCTGCACCGGGCCTGCCAACAGGGCAGATGGGTCATGTCCATCCTTCATGTGGCCTTGTCCCTCCAGCAGTCCCGCAAGGCACATGGGGGTGTCCCAGTTTACAGACATGAAAACTGAGGCCCGGAGTCTCAGCTCATTTTCAGTGCCTCCACACAGCGCCCACCGCTCTTTGTAAAACCCATCTGCTCTCGCCTCTTTCCCCTCAACTGCGCCCATCCCGCCTCCTGTCTCCTCAAGCCCCAAACACAGAAGAGAGGCTCTTCTGCCCCAGGACCTTTGCCTATGCTGTCCCTGCTACCTGGCCCAGGTGCACAGCCCACCCCACTGCCTTTCCTATCTGACCCCCCCCCCCGACCCCTCCAGGAGACACCTGCTGATCAAGCCCTTGCTCTCTCCAGGAGAAGCACTGACCCCGAGGAACACCGCGGAGCGGCCCGGTCCACACCGGAACCCCTGCAGCCTGCCCCGGCGGCGCCCCCTCCAGGCAGGGGCCAGGACTGTCACTTTGGAGACAAGAACAGTGTTTGTAAGAATAACGTGCCCACTGCCTCGGACAATCCCCTACCCCCGACCCCCCCGCCGGACCAGGAGGCTTCCTCAAGCACGGCCTTCCACAGAGAACGGTACAGTCCTGGCCTGGCCCCCGGGACCTTCGGCCTGGACACCCTGGGCCCCCCGGCAGTTTCTGGAGCTTGTTTGGGGGAGGCCGAGGTGATCTGGCCAGGCCCCCCCTCCCCAGAAGGAGCTGCCCTGAGGACCATTTTGGCACCCCGGGCATGGCTCTGCCCTCCCTTTCTTCTCCTCCTTCTCCCGGGTTCCCCCCGAGACCCCAGAGAGCCATTGTCCCGGGGAAGGGTCAGAGGAGGCCAGCCCAGTCCTCGGGAGCCAGGTGGGGACCCCCTTTTCTGCAGCCCCCAGGCTTCTTGTTCACACAGACAGTGGTACAAGCCCCCCTCAGCCCCTCTGCCCAGCGAGGCCCAGGTTCAGGGTGTTTTGGGGGGGGACAAGGTCCTTCTCTCTCCCACCCGCCAACACCCAACTCATACACGGAGCTCCAAGCTGCTGGCCAGAGGGTTGCCACCAAGGCCAAGAGGCCCAGTATTAGGAAAGTTTGGAAGCCCCTCCCCTCATGCCCTCCCCACCACACCTGGCTTGGAGCTCGGGCAGGGGGGCTGCTGGGGAGCCCAGACCCAGGGCTCTAGGCATGTTCTGACCGGTCAGTCCGGTGGTGTGCCCGGGGCGGACTAGCCGTTCCCAAACTGGGCCTCTCACCGGCAGACACACCCAGGCAGGCTCTGACCTAGGCACGCCCCGGCTTTGGCGTGCGCACAGAGGGGTCCTGCACGCATGCGCGGCCATGTGGGCGGGGCATTGGCGGCCAGAAGACGCACACGCTCGGGTCTTGGGACCGAGCCCCCGGCCTGGCGGTGCCGTGCCCTCACACACTCACTGCACGCGTTCCTGCAGCCCAGCTGTGCACATATACGCCCAGGTACGCGTGGCTAAGTGTTCAGGGACATGCGTGCCAGGCACATTCATCAGAAGGCACTTGTACCAACGGCCCCCTTGCTTACCAGGCACCTGCCCAGAGCCCTGGAAGCCCTGTCCCCTGCAGCCAAGAAAAGAGCCCAAGGGACGTTGGAGAAAAGATCTAACCACCTCTCCCCTCTGTTCCGAGAGCCCCGCGGTGTTACTCCAGGCCTGTGGGTGGTGGGAAAAGCCGGGAGATAAATCTCTACAGCTGGAGGGCCCATAGGTTACTGCCTTGTGCCTCAGTGTCCCCACAGAGGGCCTGCCTCCACCTCCCCTGTGTCAGGGAGAGTTTCACTCTGGGGCCCTCCCCTCGCAGGAGGTCAAGGAAGAAACCGGATGCCCCATCGAGGCATTCCCGAAGCACACCAGGACGGGTATGCAGTCTGCGCCCTGGGAGCAACCCCGGGGGGCCTCCCTCCTTGCCCAAAGGCAGCCCATGGGGGGAAGCCAGTTCGTCCCATCGGCCCCCCCCCACTTCCCCATTGGCTTCTGGTAGCTCTCGCATGCGGTTTTATTAACAACAGTCTAGAAGCAATGCTTTAGTGGCCTAACCCAGAGTTAAATACTACTCTTTCCAGCAAAATCCGGCAGCTCGCCCCGCCTACAGGAGGCACTGATTAGTCTACTAACAGCCAAAGGCCCACACCAGGAGGGGCTGAGCCCCCAGGGTTGCTGGCAGGTGGTAAGAAGCCATCTGCCTGTGAGCGGCTCCGCCTGCCCAGTGTGGGCTCAGCCGTGCCCCGTCCCCAAGCCCTCCCCAAAGTGGAATTGTTGAAGTGTGGCGAGTCCGTGCTCGAGACAATAAAGCTTGTGACTGACGTCCAGGACCCTTGTTGTCTGCGTTTCTCTGCGAGCCCCCCGGGGCGTGCCGGGAGTGGGGCTCAGTCCTGTTCGCTGCCCCCTAATTCCTACTCAGTTGTGAATGGCTGATGAGGGCCTCAGAGGGCCTGGCCTTAAGAGACCCAGGAGACCGGGACCTTGCCTTGTCCGCGGAGCAGGAACCCAGCAGGGACCGGCCGAGGACCAGAGACAGGGCAGCAGGGGGCAGGCCGGGTAAGACCACCAGAGAGGGCTGGGGGTTTGGACTTGACTCTGTTAGAAGGAGGAGGGGCCCCACAAGAAGAAAATGAAAAATCTCCCTGATGTGCAGGATAACTAACAAGTTCACTGAGTTCGGCGAGAACGCTTAGAATTCTCTATCTCCTGCAGCCAGCTTTCTAGAGATCAAATGAACAGTAAGGGTTTGCGAGCTCTGCGGTCATTTTACAGGCTTATGCACTTGACGTTGCTGCCCTGGGAGACCGAACGAGGCTCTCGAGGTTAACAGCTGAACGCGTCTGGAAGCTTCGTGCTGGCTCCCAGGCACTGCGTCAGCAGAGAAGGAGGCAGTGGGGACCGTCCATGGGTGAAGAGTTTAAGGAAGGGGCCGTGTGCACGGGTGTGGCCAGAGCTAAGAGACGCCACGGGGGACTCTGTGGGAACCAGGGACACCCCAAAGGGGCAAAGCAAAGGAGCTGTGACTGGAACTGGAGCTGTCCAGAGGACCCCACCCTAAGCGGGAAGGAGCTGGAAGATGATGCTCCCGGCTCTCTCCTGCCCTCCTCCGGCTGCCCCTCCCCGAGGCTGAACCCAACCTGGAGCCCAGGCTGTTGCAGGTTTCGAGGCCAGCCCCTGGGCACACCCAGCCCGGATGGAGGGACTGCAGAATGGGGCTGGGGGTGGGGACAGATGGCAAGCAATCAGCAGTATCCACCACAAGACGGTTCTGAGATAGAGCTCAACAGCACCCTGGTCTCCGGGCTTCAGCTGCCTTGAATGTTCATGGCCTCTGTCCTTTCCAGAACCAACCTTACCAGCCCAGCATTTTGAAATTCAAAGAGCTTCTGCAAACAAGATTCTTTCCTCTCCGGACTTATCAAACAGCACTGTGATTTCTGGTTTCTTTTCATTGTCCCCGAGGCCCAGTCCCCTTCTTATAGGGTGGAGACCGAGGGCGCAAAATGCATCACCCTGACCCCGGAGGAAAGCATTTCTTTGACCCGTGTAGCCTTCAGTGGGAACTGTACACTGTGGTCAGAAAAGAGCGAACCCCCCCGACCCCACCCCAGCAAGCCAGCAGTCGGTGTGGCCCCACGTTAGCCGCTGGGAAGAGGAGGGTGTTGGGTGCAGGGTGGAAGGAAGAGGGGAGCAGGCAGACACTGTCACGGGGAGAGTGGGGGGCCTGGCGTCTCAGGCAGAGGCCTGGGGACCAGGCTGGAGCACAAGGCGCTGTGGGTGTGGGGGACACAAGGCCAGATCCAGGCGAAGGGCCTGAATCTCACGGAAGGAGCGTCCTAGGTCCTTGTCTGCCCAGGCTTCCGCCCTGTGAGCTCAGCACGATTGCAGGTTGGAGCTCACCTGGGGTGGGATGGAACGGGAGAGGCATGGCCTACACCAAAGACTTCAAAGGGTGTCATTGAATTGGCGGTGTTATTTTTAAAGTGCTCTTTAAAAATACAATCCCTCAGGGCGCCTGGGTGGCTCAGTTGGTTAAGCGACTGCCTTCGGCTCAGGTCATGGTCCTGCAGTCCCGGGATCGAGTCCCGCGTCGGGCTCCCCGCTCGGCGGGGAGTCTGCTTCTCCCTCTGACCCTCTTCCCTCTTGTGCTCTCTGTCTCTTTCTCTCTCTCTCAAATAAATAAATATAGGACATTCCCAAATGCAAGCAGGCTCCCCGGTACCCCTTCCCAGCCCATACTCACCCACCACACCCAAGAAACAACCCGTGTTTCTACCTTTGTCATCACTGATGAACTTTGCTTATTTACTTTCTGCGCTCTGGAGGGGTGTTTTGGCTCATATTAACACTTGTGAGTTTCATTCCTTTTTTTGTGCATTGCAATATCCTGTTTTTGGGGTTTTTGTTTTTTTACAATATCCTGTTCTTATTGCCAGGTTAAATATGCCGTTGCATGAAAGTATCACAATGTACTCACCCACTCTGCTCTTTTTTTTATATATGCTTATTGATTATTATTATTTTTTCAATTGAGATACAATGGACATATAACATTGTATTCATTTCAGGAGTCCAACATCATGATTTATTTGTATGTATTGGGAAAGGAGCTCCAGGATAAATTTAGTTAACATGGGTCACCACACAGTTACAAATGTTTTTTCTCCTGATGAGAACTTTCAAGATCTATACTCTCTTAGCAACTTTCAAATATAGGGTACAGTGATACCAGCTGTAATCCCCATGCTGTACATGACATCCCCAGGACTTATTTATCTTTCTTTTCAAGGATTTTATTTATTTATTTGAGAGAGAGCACGAGCAAGGGGTGGAACAGAGGGAGAGGGAGAAGCAGGCTCCCTCCACAAAGTGTAGAGGCCGACGCGGGGCTCGATCCCAGGACCCTGAGATCATGACCTGAACCGAAGGCAGACACTTAACCGACTGAGCCACCCAGGCGCCCCTTATTTATCTTGTAACTGGAAGTTTGTGCCTTTTGACCCTCTTCACGCATTTCACCGACCCTCCCCAACCACTCCCCCAGTCCCCCGCCTCTGGCAACCACCCATCCATTCTCTGTGTCTATGAGGGTTTTAAAAAAATTTTATTCCACATATAAGTGAAATCATACAGCATTTGTCTTTATCCCTTCTTCTTTGGGTGCACAAGTGGGTTGAGAAATGTATACTCTACCCATGAAGACACGAGAAGAGAGGAATGTTGGTAATAGCATTACTAATAAAAGGGGATGGACAGACAACCTGACGCCAGGGTCCGGGAGGTCTGTCACCATTAACTGAGGCCTCAGGAAGCTGCCTGGGGGCTGGGAGGCAGGGGGCGGCACAACACCAGCCCCATAGGAGGCTGCTCGGAGGCCCACGCCGAGGGTCCCACTGAGGACAAGGCTCCCACCCACACTCTCCAGCTGGGAATCTCAGACGGGATCTCACCAGGGTGCAAAGAGAGCCCTCCTTCCGTCTGTCTGCACTTCCCAGACCACAGACCCAGGAAAGAGAGAACGACTCACCAGCATAGAACCTACCGCCGAGCAGCTGTTGGGAGAGTCTGAGCAAAAGAGCAAACCTCTGAAGACAATCTGCCCCAGGAATCCAGAAGGATTGCACACGAGGGGAGATCCATTACTGGCCCTATAGCAGACTAAATGTCATTTGTAAAAAAAGTCCTCTTTTTTTTTTAAAAAGATTTTTATTTATTTATTTGAGAGAGAGAGAGAGAGAGAGAGAAACAGCATGAGAGGGGAAAGGGTCAGAGGGAGAAGCAGGCTCCCCGCTGAGCCGGGAGCCGGATGTGGGACTCGATCCCAGGACTCTGGGATCATGACCTGAGCCGAAGGCAGGCGCTTAACCAACTGAGCCACCCAGGCGCCCTAAAAAAAAGTCCTCTTGATGTAATTTCTCCTGATGCAATGTGCTGGATGAAATACAACGCACATGCTTTTAAGCATATCGCTGAGCCTGCAGGAAAGTATGGGAAATCCTCAAGGGCCAAGAGCAAAGATCTGGAAATGAGAGCGGTAAGCGGCTTGTAAGCTGCAGCTGCCCTGGGGTGTTTGCCAAGGTTGGAAACCCAAAGGCGCGGGATGTCGTGACCGCCAGGGGCTCGGCGGACAAGGCTTTGCAAGGTGGAAAACTGGAACCAAGATGCCTGCCCAAAGTCAAGAACAAAAGACCTATGACCTCCTGAGATATAAGGACTTCAGGCGCCTGGGTGGCTCAGTTGTCTTGGCTTCGGCTCAGGTCATGATCTCAGGGTCGGGAGTTCAAGTCCCGCATTGGGCTCAGTGTGGAGCCTGCTTAAGATTCTCTCTCTCCCCCTGACCCTCCCCATCCCGCTCTTTCTCTGTCTCTAAATACAGAAATAAATAAAATATACAAATTAAAAAATTTGTATAAATGAAATATACAAATTTAAAAAACTTAAATCAGTAGTTAAAAAAAAAAAAAAGACCCACAGGGGAGCTTACATACGCCAAATGCCCCAAATCATGCCTGGCGTAGGGCTCAGTAAATACCTGCTAAATAAATAAGAGACAAAAAGAATAAAAAGAAAGGCTGATAACATGCCTAATTGAGTTCCAAAAGAAAATAGAATTGCAGGGCACCTGGGTGGCTCAGTCGCTAAGCGTCTGCCTTCAGCTCAGGTCATGATCCCAGGGACCTGGGATCGAGCCCCGCATCGGGCTCCCTGCTCCGCGGGAAGCCTGCTTCTCCCTCTCCCGCTCCCCCTGCTTGTGTTCCCTCTCTCGCTGTGTCTCTCTCTGTCAAAAAAAAAATAAATGCGCACGGCACAGACCCCCTGAGACATGAAAGGAACCTGAGTGCACTTAAGAGTGAGACCTTCTGGGTTTGAATTCTAGTGCAGCCACTTACCTGGTTATGACCTTCACCAGAGCCCCCAAACTCCCTGAGCCCCCGCTTGCCCATCTCCAGTAGGATCGGGACAATGAAATACATTGCATGGGGTTGTTACGGCAATCAAATGCCACATCCCCTCCTCCCAACACAGGGTCTGTCACCTGGTAGGGGGTGGTCTCAAGAACGGGGGCTTCTCTGGTCCCACCCCCCTCTTTGCTCTGCCTGCCTGGGGAGACATTGATCAGACCATCCAGGTAGGTCGGGAGGCCCTGGCCTTCTCCTCCTGGGGGAATTTGGGAGAAAGCTGGAGGACGGGTGAAACCTGCACCCCTGGCTCCGTTAGGAGATCGAAACCCGCCCTCGCCCGGAAAGTGGGACTCCCCCACGCCACCGCTTTGTGCAAGCCGGTTCTGGCTCTCTCACCTGTGATGCTGCATGTTCGCCACCAGGTGTCACTCTCAGCCCTCCCAAGTCCCGTCTGCGGCTGGGAGGGGCCACGGAGGTCCAGAGCACAGACCGCCCCGGGCCGGGATCACAAGCTAGAACCAAATGGGGACCCAGAGGTCTCAGCAACTGGCCCTAGAATTCTCTGTCCCCCCGTGGCCTCCCAGATGTGGTTCTGGCCTCTTTACGAGTGTCCATCCGGGACAATAGGGGAGGGGATGTTCATTCTATCGCCAGGACCCCAACAGGCTTAAAGTCTCCCTCCTCCCATCACGGTGCTCCCCAACCCTCCCCCCGCCCCCTTCCCCCCTAGCTCCCCTCCACCTCTGCCCCCTGCCCCTGCAGGACCCCGGGCTGATTTGCTCTCCTGACTCCAGGCTCTGCCCCCATCCACAGAGCTGCCTCCTGAGCCTGGAGTCTCTGCCCTACGCCCTGTCACCACTCCCCTGACCCACGCCAACCCCAGCTCCGGGCACGCACCCTGGTCCCTCTCCTACTCCCCATGAGTGGCTGGAAAATGTCTTAAGACTGAAGTTTGGGGTCCAGAGACAATTTGAGGGGCAACGTGGGGTGGGACAAATAACCAGGAAACTTAGTTCTAGAATCTTCTCCGGAACTGTGAGCAAAGCTTTCTGCCCTTTCCCTCGAGCGAACCACCAGAGGGAAGGACTTGCTGTCTCCAGGGCTGCCCCAACACCCGTCTAGACGCCCCTAACAGCCTCCCTCTGCAGTGGCCACCCGCCCTCTGACCCACATAGACAACTTTGCCTCCAATTTCCCCGGAGGCCTCAAGCCCGAAATTTACCAGGAGCATCTTCATTTGCCTCTCACCAGCGAAGCAGGTGTGCGTCTCTGGACTTGAGTATGTTCATCACTTTCTGTCCTTCATGTCCTCCGCTTAGGGGATCCTGCCCCCCCCCCGCCTCAGCTCGGCTCTTAGATCCTGGCTCAGACCCCACACCCTCAGAGGAGTCATTCCAAGTGACCACACACACACACACACACACACACACACACACACACACCTTTCCTCCCCCTGCCTTCCTTCCACCCCCTCATGCACACACCACAGTCTGAAGGGACATCCTCGGAGGGAACTTGTCTAACACGTGTCTCTTTCCAGGGGCAGGCCCCACTGTGAGCTCATGCACGTCCCTAACTCTTAGCCCAGTGCCTGGAACATAGTAGGTGCTCGATAAATAGTTGTCAGGGGACGCCTGGGTGGCTCAGTCGATTAAGTGTCCAACTCTCGATTTCAGCTCAGGTTATGATCTCGGGGTCCTGAGGTGGAGCCGCAAGTCGGGCTCCGTGCTGGGCGTGGTACCTGCTTGGGATTCTCTCTCCCTCTCCTTCTGCCTTCCTCCAAATAAATAAATAAATAATAAAGTGCACATCTTGTTTAGAAGATAGACCTCAGTGTCTTCATTCTCGGTGTTGGTTCATTCATGGTCTTCTCCTCTGGAAAAATCTCTGTTTGTCCCGTGGGTGGTTGTCTGGATCTTCTTAAATTCTTACATCTTAATGCTCACATGTTTAATCTTTTAATCTCAGACTCCAGGCTTTGATCTTCCACCTTCAATCACATTCACTTTGTCACTTTATTTTCCCGTTACTTTAAACCTCTTAACTTCTGTCTCTTGTTCACGGTAACTTTTCAGCCCAGCTTCCTGGTTTTAAATTTTAACTTCGTATTTGCTGATTTTGACTTTGATGAAATTTAGCTCCCACATTCCTATTTTACAATCACCATCGTGTTGGGCCTGGTCTGTTAGTTCTTTTCACCTGAAATTTTCTCGATACTTAAAAAAAAAAAAAAAAAATCCATGGTAAGTCTTTGCTGGCTTTTGATTTTTCTCAGTTTAAAACGCTCGTTCCTCTCCTTGATCCCTTCTTTTTAATCATCCAGCCGTTCGGTTCTCACCACTCCCCATGCAATCAGGGTTCTAGGGTTGTCCTCAATCCCCTTTTACAGCCGAGCAGATGAGACCCAAGGAGGGTGAACATTTGCTCGAGGTCATGCGGGTAGTGAGTGGCGGGAGGCGTGGCAAACCCGGGCCATGTGGCTGGGTCCAGACTCTCACCCTCTGCTTCCCCGGCTCCCAGTGCCCTCCAGGAGGTGGGGGGGGGGGGCGGCCTCACTCATCCCCCTCACTGTCCCTGCAGGTGCCCCTCAGGCTGCCCCGTGAATCTCCTTGCCTTTCACAACTGCTTTTACCCCGAAAACCTCGTTCCAAGAGGCTCAGTGGACCCTCTGTGCATCTGGCACCCAAGCACAGGGTTACCTAGAACCTCATGCCACCTGGGCTTTGTTTAAAGACCTGCATGTCTTGGAATCCGTGGTCTCTTGACACCCACACCTTTGGAGTCAGGGCAGAGTCTGCCACAAGCGTGCCACCAACCTGGAGGGAATGCTGGGCAGGACGTCCTGCCCGTGCCGCCACCCTCTGGTGGGACACCGGTCGGACCGGATGCTGGAGTGCTGACACATGGCATGAGGCAGGGCAGGACGGGAAAGGGTCGATGCCGGGCCCGCCCCTGGCCCAGCTTGCTGTCGGGCCACGCTGACACACCAATTTCCTAGAGGGTCCAGTCCTGCTCTCCAGAAGACAGGGTGACTCCTGGGCCACCGTATTGTACAACTGCAGGGGGCACTCTTCACATCGCCCCCTGCAGAAATCCGTGCAAGGATCGTCCCAACGGGCTGAGGGTCAAGGAGCCCTGGACTCCTGTAGAGTTTATCCCAAATGGGGATCATCTTTGGGGTCACCTACATTGGTTCGCATGCGGGCCCATGGCTCAGACGTGACATTGGGACCCCCCCCAGCACTTTCTGCACTGTCACCAGGATGCCCTAGAATGTCCATCCTTCAGGCTTGTCTCAGCTCCTTCCCACCCCTCATCTGCAGCTATAAAGAACAGAAAAGTAATAGACTGGCTTTTTTCTCCATTTTCTCTTCTTTCCTTCTTTCTTTCTTTCTTTCTTTTTTTTTTTTTAAGTAACTGGGTGACAGGTTTTTTTTTCCTTTAAAAGTACTGTTCCGTTAAAATGAAAGATGCCACAGGGCGCCTGGGTGGCTCAGTCCATTAAGCATCTGCCTTCAGCTCAGGTCATGATCCCAGGGTCCTGGAATCGAGCCCCCCATCGGGCTCCCTGCTCGGCGGGGAGCCTGCTTCTCCCTCTCCCACTCCCCCCTGCTTGTGTTCCCTCTCTCGCTGTGTCAAATAAATAAATAAATAAAATCTTAAAAATAAATAAATAAAATAAAATGAAAGATGTCAGATAAAACAGCACATACTGGAGAGTTCCATGTGGATAAGGAATGAAACAGACAACAGTAATCGAAGTCAGAGTCGTGTTCCTCCGAGGTAATGACTAGCAGGAGGTCTAAGGAGACTTCTGGGGGCCTGGCATATTCTATTCCTTCACTTGGGTGCTGGTCACATGGAAGTGTTCAGTTTATAAAATCCAATATGCTGCACACAGATGATTTATATACTTTTCCTGGATGTAATACCTCAATTTAAAAAAAAAAAATTCTTTTAAACAAAAAAGGAAGCATTCTGCAACAGGCAGGGCCTGAACCAGATCTGGCCTGCCCCTTCATTATCTCCATCAGACACTCCATCCGGGGTCACAACGCTTGGAAACGCTCCAGCCTTTTACAGACTTTTAGGTAACAACTCATTTCAGCAAATCACCCCACTGAGTTCCCGAGGTCTGGTTTAGAGCCAGTTTATCCCCGAGGGTTTGCCAGCGAGCCACATGGCTTACACCCACACATCTAGGATGCTTTACTGTGAGTTCTTCTTTGTTCCCCTTTTATTTTTTTTTTAACAGCTTTCTTGAGATAGAATTCGCATGCCATACAACTCACCCACTTAAAGTGCGCAATTCGATGGTGTTTCATGTATTCACGGAGTTGTGCAACCGTCATCTCTAGGTTTTAGAATGTTTTCATTACCCCCAAAAAGAAACCCCCGTGCCCCCTAGCTAGTACCCCCCAGTCCCTCCACCGCCTTCAGGAACAATTGTGTTGACCTGGTAACGAGGTGCCTTTTCTTTTTTATCCTTTAGATAAAAACGGATTGTGTTTCCCTGTGTGTTGGCTGCCAAAAATTTCGAAGGGAAATGTGTGGCCCTGCCTCTGACAAACTCACGAGCCCTCACCTCTGGCCAGCATCTTATTTTCCTGTGCTATTTCCCCTAACTTCCTAGCTTGTTTTTGTTTTATTTTATCTTTGCATATATAACTTGAGAAACCCACATCAGCATTTGAGTAGGATGGCATTGAATTTATAAATTAATTCCGGAAGGAATTATCTCTTCTTCTTCTTTTTTTTTTTTAAGTAGGCTCCACGCCCAGCACGGAGCCCAACACGGGGCTCGATCTCACGACCCTGAGATCAAGACCTGAGCTGAGATCATGAGTCAGACGCTTAACCAACTGAGCCAACCAGGCGCCCCAGGAATTATCTTTCCATTCGTGAGCATGGTATGACTTTCCATTTATCTGTTTTTAAAATTTATATTAATTTTACAATGTTATCTATAAAGTCTGGAGCAACTTGTACTAAATTTCTTCCAAAACACCTTGTATTTTGTTTCGGACTATTTAATAAACGGTGCTAGGACAATTAGCTGTCCATATGGAAAAAGAATAAAATTAGATTTCCACCTCCCACATAAGCAAAACCTGGCTCCCCATGAATTCAAGAACTATGTGGGAAAAGTAAAGTCGTAAACTTTTAAAAGAAAATGTAGGATAGGGAAGTGTATGTGATTAGAAAAACCCAGAGCCATAGTAAACTCTCATGTTTATGATCATCTCTTTCTCAGGTATAATCACGCTAGGGGTAGGCAATAAAACAAAACAAAATAAAACCAGAAATGTGACTGATTCACAGTAATATCAAGAAGGAGGCTTCTGGGGCACCTGGGTGGTTCAGTCAGTTAGGTGTCTGACTTGATTTTGGCTCAGGTCATGATCTCAGGGTCGTGGGACTGAGCCCCATGTGGGCTTGATTCTCTTTCTCCTTCTCCCTTTACCTTTTTCCTATGCACTCACTCTCTCTCTCTAAAAAAAAGAAAAAAAAGAATGAAGCTTTTAACTCTATGCCTTGCCATCTGCAGCATGTTGCTTCCATATTGAGATTACCTCAACGTTCAAAATGACTGCTGGAGCTCCAACCATTACGTTTGCCTTTTAGATTTTTCCATTTATTTATTCAGTATTACATAGGCTCCACGCCCAACATGGGGCTTGAGCTCACCACCCTGAGATCAAGAGTCGCATGCTCTACTGACTAAGCCAGCCAGGGGCCCACATCTGCCTCTGGATGGCAGAATGAGGAAGGTAAGGAAGGGACGTGTTCTACAAGTCCCACAAAACATTTTCAGTCACATTTCATTGGCCAGATGTCAGTATAATGGTCACATCCAGCTGGAAAAGAGACTAGGAAATGTAATCTTTTAGCTGGATTGGCAATACATTTAGCTAAAAAACTGAAATTCTGTTACAAAGGAAGAAGAGTAGAATGGGTATTGGAGGCCACCAACAGAAACTGGCCATAGAAAGTTTTTCTAAAACAAGATGCAGCAAGCATTAAAGAGAAATACTGACAAGTGTGACTAAATTAAAAATCTAAAACTTCTAACAAATAACAAATTTAAACAAAAATATTAAAAACAAAACGAAAGATAAATCTTAGTTTGGGAAAAGATTTGCAGAGCGCATGACTGACGAAGAGTTGCGGTCTATCGTATACAAAGAATTCCTACAAATTAATAAGAAAAAGATAAAAACCCAGTACATGAAACTTACTCTCCTGCACCCAGCAGAGACCAGAGGATGGCTTTTGTCCGGGCAGAGGAAGGCTGAAGCTGTGACCTTAAGGACCAAGCTCCTGCAATGGGATGTCACTTCATAAGGCACAGGGTGACCCCAACTGCCATGAGTGTTATGTGTGTGTGGGTAAAAGTGGGTTCCAATCCTCTTTGGAATGAGGTGCAGTCCAGACAACTGAATAAATGGAAGGATTTTCTACAGATCCTTACTTCTGGGGTGTCTCAACCTTTACAGCTGTGGACCCCCCCTCATCCCCGTGGCTTCTGCTGATCCACCTTAGGCTACTCCTCCCACCTCGTCCAAAATGCCTCTTTTCCTTCCCGGCAGAGTCAATCTCAGAGAAAGAGGAATTCTGGCTGTCTTCACTTGGATTCCCCAAGGATATGGGGGCGAGTGGTGGGGAGGTGACCGTGGGATGTCTGTGAGGACGGGGAGGAAAGCCGGTGAAGAATGCATTAGTGAGCAGGTGAGTTTGGAGGTTCGGTCTTGCTAGGGGCCCTCTGAAAGCTGGGGACCATACACCTCAGGATGGTCCCACTGAGGGGGACAGCGGGGGGCTGGGTCACCAGCTCCAGCCCCTCAGGGGTCCAAGGTCTCCTGCTCCTCCCCCACCATTTATGTCCAGTTCAGCCGTTAGTGTCTCTCTCTTTTTTCTGTCTCTCTCTGTCTTCCTCTGTCTAATTACCTGGTATTTACTCCCAGGTGTGCCGGGTCTGAGAAGACAGGGGTGGGCAGGTCTGCTTCCTCTGTGGGGCCCAGGGTCTGCCGCTGCGCCCTATATGTAGCAGGTGCTCCATAAAATGCCCAAGGATTCTCAGTTTGCAGATGAGAAGTAAACTGACCTAAATCCTCAAACGCCTTACCAAGCACTGAACGGAAGCTCAGCCCCGCGCAAGGAAATCCTGGAGTAGGAGCTGTTGGCCAAAAAAGAGGAGACAGCACGGTCCCAGCCATCCGGGAGCATGGCCCATTCACACGTCCAGTGTGCGTGGAGTGCCCTGCCATGTGCTGCAAATGCAAGCATCCGGGATCGGCCGGTCCTGATTGTCCAGGCCAGGCCAGGAAAGAAGGGGACTCCATCCCTGTCCTCTGTGAAGCCATGGTCCTGTGAGGAGACCAGCTCATCCTGAGAGAAGAGGACCACCCGAAAGCTTCAGGTGACGGTGAGCAATGTGGACAGCAGGGGATAAAGTAGCTCAGAGGAGCCAGAGATCTGGGAAGACTTCTGGGAGGAGACAAGTTGGAGCTGAGACCCAGAGAAGGCAAGAGCCCCTACCAGCGCACTTGCATTTCAGTCTCTGTCCGAGGCTCAGCTTTTAGAGCAACGGGAGACTGCTTCTCTCCCGGGAAGCTGGGTCCCTCCTGAGTGACGGGGTCCCCACTTGGGGCTGTGTGTGTGCTATCTTCTTTGGCACCTTGGAAATGTTAATTGAGGGGAATTATGCAAAGAAGCCCAGATTGGAGATGCTCATTTGAATCTCAACGAGGTGGCTACATTAAAAATAGCAGGAGCAAGGAGGTAAGTTTGGGGTTGGAGCCAGGCTGCCAGGCACCGTGGCTGAGAAGGTCCAGACTGCTGGGTCCCTGGTGTGGTGTCCAGGCCTTAGAGCCTCAGCTAGGACCTGGTGTTAACATCTCGGGACCTCCCCAGTCCCTTTCACACAGTGGACACTCAGACGATGGTTCTACATATCAGATCTGACCCTGTCACTCCTCTGTATATAACCTACTGTGGTTGCCCATTACCCCCGGGGGTAAAAGTCTCAGTCCTGCGCTCAAGGCCTGTTGTGCCTGGTCCATTGCTGCCCCCCGCCCCCACCCCGGCCCTAGTGCTCCCCAGGGCTCCCGCCTCACCCTAATCTGAGCGTTTGCCCAGACCGCTCCTGCTCCTGGGACAGCGGTGTCTCCTCTTCTCCACCCAGGAGAACTATGTCATCTTTGCAGCTCCCGCTTAAAGCCACCCTCCTGGTGCCTCTGGGCCAAGCTGGTTGTTTCTGGCTCTGCTCGTCAGACACTTCTCTAGCACCTGCTCTTGGCGTTGATGTGCCTGTTGGTCTGGCCACCTTGGGCTACAAGCTCCCCAAGATCGGAGGCTACGTTGAGGACATCCCCTGGGCCCGGCCCTGCCTGGAGCCGGCTCTTCCGTCCGGGTCCGGCACAGAGAATGTTTGGGGTGTATGCAGGGGAATGGCCACAGGGCTACCTCCCTGTGCTCCGCCATTCACCCCTCCCTCCGTGGCTGGCTGAACTGGCCTGGGCGACTCCCGGCCCCTCACCCCAGCCTGTCCTCAAGGACAGCAGGGGGAGGGGAGGAGAGTGGGGAGACAGACTGGTTATTAATTAAAAAGCAAGTCATGTGCAGGCCCTGCTTCATTCCAATAAAAACCGTCAAGGGTATTAATTACCAGATCTGGCGATAGACGCGGGTTAGGTTTGCTCAGGGCGGTTAAGGATCCCGGTGGTCGGAATGTCAATGAGCCCTGGGTCTCCGTGGCTCGGGCCGGGGCCGAGGTGGGGTGGGAGGGGAGGGGCACCTTGGCTGGACGACCAGTCTGGAAGCAACGTGGCCACGACCACCTGTTACCTCCTGCCGAGCGGTTACCGCGTGCCAGGTGGGGGCCACCTGCCCCTTCTCACGTACCATCTGTCACCTCACTCCCAACAGCCTCATGAGGTTGCTCCTATTTTTATCCCCATTTTGCAGTGGGGACATTCAGGCACAGAGAGGTTTTGTAACTTGACAAGAGTCACACAGGTAGCAGGCGGCTATACCAGGACACCAGTCAGGGACCCTCTTTTTTTTTTTTTTTTTAAGGTTTTATTTATTTATTTGAGAGAGAGAGAGAGAGCGCACGCGCGCGCACAAGCAGGGGGAGCGGCAGGCAGAGGGAGAAGCAGGCTCCCGGCTGAGCACAATCCTGATGCGGGACTCGATCCCAGGACCCTGAGATCATCACCCGAGCGGAGGTCAGACACTTAACCGACTGAGCCACCCAGGTGCCCCAAGTCAGGGCCCCTCTTAACCGCAGGGGTACAAGAACGTGGACATGTTGGTTAGCATCACGAAAGCAGCCTGTCTTCACACAGGTGGGGAAATCGAGGCAATCCACACCAGCACATTGGTGGACGTAAACCATGTCCCCTGAGGCTCCATCCAGGGCTCCCTCCCCTCCTCACCACCTAAGTGTGTGTCGGGGGTCTCCCAGGAAGGGAGAGGGTGAAGGGGTCCCAGACGGGCCGGGGTTTGGGGGTCAAGGCTCCCTGCCCCTTGCTGCCCCCCTTCACACCTCCCTCCTCCTCCCTCTGCTGCCCTCTCACCGCCCCGGCCCTCAGCAGCCCAGCTGGGCTGAACCAACCAGTACTTCTCTGTGTCAGCCCCGGAAGGCTGTCTCAGCTCAGCTCTGGTCCCAGGGGAGTTAAAATAGGTCTGACCCAAATACGAGCACAATGCCGGTGCTGAAAATACAGCCGTGTCAGCAGAAACTCCAACTGGGTAGGAAACCCATGCACTTTGGCATGAACATCCCCCACCCCAAGAAGGGGGCCAGGCTGGGTGGCCGTGAACACTGAGAGTTCCCTCAAATGTCTCCAGTGTGACAGAGGTGGATCAGATAGAACGATCACAGCTCCCCTGACCTGGCTGACGGCAAGCTGACCACCGCCATCACCCCAGGGAAAGTGAGGCTCAGAGAGGGGAGGTGCCTACTCAAGGTTGCACAGCTCAGGAGCAGCAGGGGTGGGAGGGCAGGTCTCTGGTTTCTGGGTGGGATGAAGAGCTGGGGGGGGGCAGCTGCAGCAGAAGTTTGGGCCCATTACTCAGGGAGAGCAGCTGGAGGTGATGACTTTCTCCACTGTTGGAGAAAGAACGCAATACCACATTTTGTTGCACTTCGCAGATACTGTGTTTTTTGCAAATTGGAGGTCTGTGGCAGGCCCAGCATCGAGCATGCCTATTGGCACCATTTTTTTCCAACAACATTTGCTCACCTCGTGTCTCTGCGTCCCATTTTGGTCATTCTCACAATATTTCAAACGTTTTCCATTGTATTGTATTTGTCACAACGATCTGTGATCAGTGATTATGAGTCACTGATGGCTCAGACGATGGATGCTTAGCATGTTTTAGCAATAAAGTATTCTAAAATTAAGGTTTGCCCATTTGTTGAGACATAACGCTATTGCACTTAATAGACTACATTATAGCATAAAGGTAACTTTTCTATGCACCAGGAAACCAAAAAAAAAAAAAAATCATTTGACTTGCTTTCCTGCGGTACTCACTCCATTGCAATGTTCACTTTATTGCGGTGGTCTGGGACTAAACCCGCAGTGTTTCCGAGGTGCACCTGTGCCTATGCACGTACGAGGCATGATATAAACTGCGTAAATTCAGTGATTCCACGTAGAGGTCGAATGCTCTCATAGCTTTGTTTAAAACTGGCATTCGGAGGCACCTGGCCAGCTCAGTTGGAAGAGCGTACGACTCTTGATCTCAGTGTCATGAGTTCGAGCCCGATGCTGGGTGCAGAGATGACTTAAATAAATAAAAACTTGAAACAACTGGCCTTGAGCAATATAAAGAAGAATAGTAAAGATAAGAGAGCAAGATGCCATTTTAAATTTTAATTTTTCTTTACTTAGAACAACATTAAGTAGCAAATTGTTAAGAAACCATCATCTGTTGGAAGAGGGTGGAAGAAAAAGTTTATTTCAATACCTTTAAAGACACAGTTTTTCCCGCTTTTTTGAACAATGTGCACCCCGTTTTCATTCTGCAATTATAGAGCTGATCCAGGCCCCGGGTGTGAACTATTCAGGGGCCAGGCAGGAAGAGAATTTATTTTTTTATAAAGATTTTATTTATTTATTTGAATGAGAGAGAGAGAGAGAGAGAGAGAGAGAGAGAACAAGCGAGGGGGGGAGGGTCAGAGGGAGAGGGAGAAACAGATTCCCCGCTGAGCAGGGAGCCCCGTATGGGGTTCGATCCCAGGATGCTGGGGACCACGACCTGAGCCGAAGGCAGACGCTCAACCGACTGAACCATCCACCCACGCCTCTGGAACTTGCACCCTTAACCACTAGGCTGAACAACCGTTTTCTCTTGATCGCTTGGTTCTGTTCAGTTCTGGCTCAGATGGCCACCATTTAGGACGAAGCTGAGGGGAATTCATTAGGATGTTAGAGAAGTCCTCTCATTTAAAAATGAAAAAGCGGAAGCCCAGAGAGGGGAAGAGACTTGCCTGTGGTCACACAGCAACTCCTGGCTCCCTGTGCTGGAGCGAAGAGTCTCCTAGGGGAGCAAACAGTCCCCACCCTGTCACCTGAAGGACACTTCCCTTCTGAGATCCCAAGGGGTCCCAGGCGGCAACCTCGGGGGACCTGGTAGGCGAGGCCTTGGTGGTGAATTGGTGGTTGGTCCCAAGGGGACAGAGGGGGGCTGCAGTCTGGCCTGCACTCGGCTGGCCCACCTCGTGGGTCTCGGGCCTGCCATTCAGCAGCCCCGGGTAAGGGGACAGAAATAGGCCATCTGTGAGCGTTCCCAGGGCTCCGCTGAGCCCGGCCCACTGCCTCCAAGTGCACGGGCATTCTCTGCTGATTTATTTTCCAGAGCAGGAAAGTGGATTTGAAACGCTCCTCCTGAATGTTTACCCCTGGGGGAATCTCGGGCTTATGAATAATGCAGCAAGTCAGGGGCTGGGGGGCCCGTGGGCTCCATCTTGTTCCAGAAGTCGCCACCCGCGGGCCCAGGGCAGATGTCGCCCTGCCACTTGCAACTCTGTGAGCTTGGGGGGGACTCTCCGCGCCTCAGAGCCCCCAGCTACCAATGGGGGTGCTGAGCCTCTCCTTACCACAGGCGGCCCACGGATGCTGTCCAGTCCTCGCCGCTGCGGCCTTCCCCTTGGGCATTGCTGTTCTTGCTCACAGCCTTCAACTGGCTCTCAGCACCACCAGCCCTTCCTGGACGTGTACTTGAGCACGTTGACACGGACCAGAGCAGGGACTGAGGCTGGAGGGCGCAGGCCGAGGGAGGGCCTGGTTCCACGGGGACACAGCCAGGCCACCTCTCGCCCCTGTCCCTGGGTTATCTTGGTGGGCTCTCTCGAAGGGGCCGTTTTTTACGTCCGAGGCAGGCTCTCATCCTTGTTCCTACCCCGGACTCTAGACTCGCTTCTCCTGAGCAGAAGGGAAGGCCTTTGGGTGCTGAAAATGTCGCCTGTCCCCCAGGAACTCTGTGCCCTTACCCTTAGCCCCCCCCCCCAAGACCCCCAGGCCACCTCTGAGTTCCTGTGGGACTGAGTCACCAGTCACACCAGCTTGGGTGTGGAAGGACCATCCTCAGGCCACCTCACCTCCCAGGTGGAAGTCATGCCACAACCTTGGAGTGCCTTCTGTTGGTGGGGTGACAGATGGTATCCCCCACACCCCCCAGGCTTCTAAGTGGTTAGGGTTAGGGCTTGTGGCTGAGCCTAAAGCAGGAGTGATTTCAGTTAGATTTCAGCAGGGAGGGTTGTTGGGTGAATGGATGAGCGAGTTCTCCGGAGAGAGTGGGTGGGCTTGGCTGGGGTCGGGGAGGGACCACGCCACCCCTCCTGGCACTCCCATCCCCCACCCCATCCCTCAGGCTCTGGGAGGCAGTGACCCCATGTTACTCTCTACCATAATATTTACCAACAGCGCTGCAATTGAGCCCAGCAGCTCAGCAATTATAATCACGTTATCATTATTGCTGATAATTCCGATCATAAGCATAAATTATAAACAAGAGCAGGCCACAGAGGGTAGGAGCAGGGGGCAGGGCCACCTCTGGGAGGCGTGTGTGTGTGTGTGGGGGGGTGAGACCCGCTCCCCCCGCCCCCCCACCCCCCCACCCCCCCGGCTTCCACTCCCCTCCTGTTTCTGGCCAAGGCCAAGTCCCCTCCAGAGCCTGGCCCAGGGCTCCTGGGGCCCTCCGGGTGGCCTTTTCCTGCCAGGGTCCTGGGGTTGTCCTGACCACCGTGCACCAAGCCTGCTCTGCCTCACAGAAACTATTAAGGCGCAATTATTACCGAGCTAGTCTTTCCAAATTGATCTTTCAGTTACTCCATGGCTGCAGCCATGGAGACGGCCCCGACTCAATTACATGCCTCCCTCTGTTCTTGACAGATTCCAGCGGAGGAGAGTCAGGGGAGGAGGCACCGCGGAGAGGAGGCTTGAGGCAGGGAGGCGCACAGAGCAAGGGGTCCTGCTCCAGAGAGCTCCCTGCAAAGGCGGCGTCCGACAGACAGAGGGAAACAGAGAGAAAGAAAACGGAGATCAGCAACGCACGTGGCAGCAGAGGAGGCCCGTGTCCGTTCATTCATTCCTTCATTCCTCAAACGTTTGTTCCGCGCGTTAAGCCTGGGTGCCGGGGACGTGGAGGAGGGGTATAATGGGTGAGTCAAACGGGGATCAAATCATCACCCACCCACTGTAAAATCAACCAGCCAGAGTACTCAAGTGCCTAAGGGCTCTGGGAGCCTTGCTCAGGCCAGAGAGATGGGGAGGGCTGAGCCCTAGAGGATGAGGGGCTGGCCCGGCAGGGGGCAGGCAGGGCACTGGGTTCAGGACACTGTGCAAAGGCCGGCTTTCCTTCCATGATGCAAAAGCAAAGCTCTGACTCCAAGACCTGGGCAGATCCCTCCTTGCGGGGGCGGGGGGAGGGGTACGGCAGGCTGGGAGGGGTAAAGGAGGACTCTTCCGCTACAGGTGAGGGGCTGCAACAGGGCCCTGGCATCCCAGAAAATCCCAGGGCAGGAGAGAAATATTTTAGGAAGCACTGAGGCCCTGGCCCAGTGGGCCTGTGGCATGGAGACCAGAGGGGGCTGTCCAGTGGGTTTGCCATTCCCCATGGGGCCAGGGGCATGGCCTCAGCTCAGGTGGATACCCCTCTGGCTCACTCCTGATACGCCACCACGGCTGGTCCAGAGGCCCCAGGTTTCCGGCACTGGGTCTGTATGATACCCAGGACAGACAGGGTACTTTGGTGTGGACCCTGGGCCCTCCCATCTCAGGGACAGGGGAACCAGTATTGAGTGCCCTGTGGCACAAGGGGCGTGGCAGTGGGCCAATCCTACGTGGCTGGGTTTGGTCAAATCACAGACACCAGAGCTTGAACGGCACTCCCTCAACTTGACTGTGTATCAGAAGAGCTAGGGGCCGTGTTTTGTAGGGCAAAGTCCCAGGCCTCCCTCCTAGCCCTCCAGGGTCTAAGCCAACACATCTCCTGGAAGGGCCTGGGCCTGTGCCTTTAACAAGCACACAAGATGGGGAAACTGAGCCCCGGGCTCCCCAAAGTCAGCAGTGAGCTGACCTCTCACATGACCCTTAGCCACTAGACACGTATGAAAGTCTGTCTCGGCCGAACTGAGAGGTGTTCTAAGGGTAATACAGACACTGGATAGCAAAGGCTTCATCTAAGGCAAAGACCTATAAAACATCTCCATTTTTAGGGGCGCCTGGGTGGCTCAGTCGGTTGGGCGACTGCCTTCGGCTCAGGTCATGATCCTGGAGTCCCGGGATCGAGTCCCGCATCGGGCTCCCTGCTCAGCGGGGAGTCTGCTTCTCCCTCTGACCCTCTTCCCTCTCATGCTCTCTCTCTCTCTCATTCTCTCTCAAATAAATAAATAAATCTTTAAAAAAAAATCTCCATTTTTAAAGATATTATTACATGTTGAAATGAATACCGTTTGGACTGCATACAGCAACTACAAGGCTGCATTGAATAACATTTATTGTTGAAATTAATTTCACCTGTTTTTTCTTCACTTTTTTAAATTATTTATTTTTTTAAAGATTTTATTTATTTATTTGACAGAGAGAGACACAGCGAGAGAGGGAACACAAGCAGGGGGAGTGGGAGAGGGAGAAGCAGGCTTGTCGCCGAGCAGGGAGCCCGGTGTGGGGCTCGATCCCAGGACCCTGGGACCATGACCTGAGTCGAAGGCAGACGTCCAACGACTGAGCCACCCAGCGCCCCCACTTTTTTTTTTTTAATGCAGCTACTAGGAAATTTAAAATTTCCTCTGTGGCATGCATCTGTGGCTCACATCCTATCTCTGTTGGCCAGACTACTCGACAGGGCCAAACCCTGGGCTCTGGGGGGCTGAGGCCACGGGTCTGCCCATGCCCCGATGGCAGACCTCCTTGCTTCCGGCCTCGGCTCGCCTGAAATCCCAAAGCGAGGGCTTTATTTTGTTGTGTCCAGAAGGCTAGGACGACTCTAAGAGGTTCCTCTGCTGATCAGACACCCCAGTGAAAGAAATGAGTTTTGTCCTTAGCAGCCATGGACAGATTTGGGAATGAAAGGAGTTGCCGGTGGCCTGGGGGATGGCCCATCTGTGGGTGGGTTGGGGGGGAGGGGAGCTGGGTCACAGACTCAGGAGCCACCCCCACCTCCCCAGCCCTGAGCAAACCCATCACCTACCCTCGGGTGCTATGTGGCCCCCATATCACCTGAGACTAGGCTCCTGAGTCTACACCCGTCTTGTCTGCCCTTGTTGTATGGACCCTGCCTGCCGCCTCCGAAGCCCATTTCCATACACTGAATCTTATTTTCCCTTTGATTTCCATGATGGAGCAGGAGATATCCTCTGAAGAGAAAAGGGAGTAGCTGGTTCCAGAAGCTGTTCAAGTCTTATTTTTAAAGGATGAATACTAATTATCAGAGAAAATCATTTCCTGAAAAGCCAAGGAAACCCATGGAGATGGTACAAAGGCGTGGCAGGATGGGGCTCAGGAGTCCTGAGGTCCACCCCCCAACACCCACCGCAGGGCTGCTGTGAGTCGGTCCTTCCCTCTCTGTAATGCGGGCTGCTTACCTGTAGGATGGAAGTGCTTGGGTTCACTGTCCTCACCTTTGGCCCCTGTGGTCATGGCTAGGGTAGCATAGTCCCAGGCTCCCCAGAGGCTTGCCCCACACTAAGGATTACCTTGTTAGGGGCAAGGTAGAGGGGCTGTCCCTCTATCTGTTCCCTGATCCCCTGGAGTCTTAACCTCCTAGGAGCCAGGAGAAGTGGTCCAGAATCTTGGGAAAGGAAATGATGCACGCAGGAGGTCAGGGACCCAGGACTGGGGCATGGGGGCTGAGTCCCTATGGGCAGCTCTCCCTGCTGTCGGTCTGCTGGTCAGAGACCCTGGAACACATGAAAAGGGTCAGGAGGGA
The DNA here is from genome assembly GCF_003265705.2 of Callorhinus ursinus. Taxonomy (NCBI): domain Eukaryota; kingdom Metazoa; phylum Chordata; class Mammalia; order Carnivora; family Otariidae; genus Callorhinus; species Callorhinus ursinus. The sequence continues at coordinate 3,545,993 of NW_027397117.1, forward strand.
CAGACCAGCTCCTGACAGGGAGTCCCTGGATGGACGGGGATACAGGACGCCTGGGGACACGCTCACTTCTTTTTTTTTTTTTTTTAAAGATTTTATTTATTTATTTGAGAGAGAGAGAGAGAGAAACAGTATGAGAGGGGAGAAGGTCAGAGGGAGAAGCAGGCTCCCCGCTGAGCCGGGAGCCTGATGTGGGACTCGATCCCAGGACTCCAGGATCATGACCCGAGCTGAAGGCAGTTGCTTAACCAACTGAGCCACCCAGGCGCCCGGGACACGCTCACTTCTGCAAATGCCCTGGCATCTTGCATCCCCATCTGTGAAATGAGGATTGATAGGCCCACCTGCTGGGAGGGTCCTCGGGGAAGATAACAAGCATGGAAGGGGCTTTGTGATGGAGTCCTATGGCTTCGAGGTTGATAAGGGGAAGGCAGTGAGTGGAGCCTGTTTCCAGGTCTGTGCAGTATGGGGGATGCGGCCAGGCCTGAGGAAAGATGAGGTATGGCCAGTGCAAATGTGCTTTTTTTTTTTTTTTAAGATCTTATTTATTTATTTGGAGAGAGAGAAAGAAAGACCACAAGGGGGGGGGGGGGAGGTGAAGAGGGAGAGGGAGAAGCAGACTCCCTGCTGAGCAGGGAGCCGGACTCGGGGCTTGATCCCAGGATGCTGAGATCATGACCTGAGATGAAGGCAGTCGCTTAACCTTCTGAACCACCCAGGCGCCCTGCAAATATGCTTCTTAAAGCCAGTAGAAGCCCCTACAGGTGGGGACCAGCCACCGGCAAGGACTCCTCCACCAAACTCCCCTCCCTGCTCGCCCTTCTCAGGAGAAGGAACTGAACTTGACAACAACAGAATGCCCATGACCTTGTCCTTAGAATTCTCACCTCCTCAGGAAGAGCAGTTCAAGCAAAGACGGTACTGGGACTTCGCCCCTAGATGAAGCCAACAGATTAAAAAAATTGAGCACTACCCTTTGTGGAGCACCTACTACGTACGCACCAGGCACTACCCCAAGCATTTTTCCCGTGTCGTACGTCCTTCAGGTCCTCACAGCCATCGTACAGAGAAAGGACGATCTTGTCTCCATATTATGGATGAGGAAGCTCAGGCCCAGAGAGGTCAACCGACTCGGCCCAGAAGACACAGTGAACGTGAAGCCTGGATGTCACACAAAGTGGAGCGAGAGGCCTAGACATGAAGGGCCTTAGCCAAGGCCTTCTGCTGTACCACACTGCTCCCAGCCTGCCTGGGGCAAGGTGGGGCTCGGGCTGGCTGTTCTGGACTAGAAGAGCAGCCCAGAGGCTGGAAGAGAGCGCAGACCCCCAGCACTCCACTCGCATTATTGCTGCTCTGGATTCTGCCTGCAGAGGGCAGTACTGAGCACACACTGGTGCTCCCTCCCCAGCACGGACTCAGCTCCCGGGAAAGGAGAGGGTGGTGGCTCTGGGCTGCAGAGGCTCCAGGACTTGGGGTCTGGAAAGCATTCTCCCTAGAAACCAACAGCCCAACCAGCCGGCCCTTCCGGAGACCAGCGTGCCCCAGCTGGGCCCACGGAGGCCACGCCTTACCTCCAACACCTCACGGGCTGCGCCAGGTGGGATGGAGGGCCGTAGGCTGGTGGGATGAACCAGGGTTACTGAGACAGAGCCAGCCATGCCATGCAAATGCTGTATGTCCCTAAGCAAGTCACTTCCCTTCATTGTAAAAGGAGGCCAACACAAGACACCCCCAAGCCTTAGTGATGCTTAAAAAAGAGTGCCCATCATCACTGTCATCCACCATGGGGCCACACTTAAGTTTACTGAGAGGCTGCAAAAAAGGGGGGAATGGAGGTGCAGGGAGGTGAAGTGCCTTGCCCAAGGTCACCTGTGCTAAGAGGAAGAGCCAGGATTTGTACCCACACAGTCTCTAGGTCCTAGCTCTTCCCCTCGGTGATGTTGGCACACCAGGGCCGGCAGAGGGCAGATGGGGATGTGGGTCTGAGGGGGGCCACACAACAGGGTGTCAAGGTGTCTCCAGGCCTCTTGGTGATGGCGGGGATAGGGAGATACCCCCAAGAAGGCAAAGGGCAGTGTGGGATGGAGGCATCAAGGCCTCATTCCCAGTCCCCACTCGTCCGGCCAACGCTGGTGGGCAAGGCATTCAGTGGGCACCCGGGGCCCCTCTGGGCTTCGCTTTGGGCTGTGTACTGTGGACCTGCCCTGCCCAGGAGGAGTTCTGTCTGACGGACTTGTGGGCTAGAGCTGGTTGGCCAAGTTGATCCTTTACCAAGTGCCCGCTCTGTGCCCAGCACAGTCGCAGGAGGCTGGGCGAAGACCTCGTGGGCTTTGCTGGGATCTGGAAGATTCTCAATCTCTATTTGGCTCTCTCCATCTAGGCCTGGAGCTCCGTGGGGTTGGGGCCTGCCTGGCTTCTGTCCCTCCCAGGAGTGCCCAGCATAGCAAGGGCCCAGCACAGGACTCGTGGCACCACTCCTTGTGCTGAATTAAGATGCATGGCTCTGGAGAGGATGGGAAGTGTGCTCCCTGGTTCCATAGGACGGCTGGTATGGTAGGGGAAGCGGGCGGCAAAAGCCCGAGTCCGGGGATCAGAAGGAGGGCTGCCCAGACAAGACGGGCCTTGGAGCCTCCGGTTGGATCTGCTGCGACCTTGGGCATACCACTACCTTCCTTCACACCCCCGGGGACAAAGGCTGAAAGAGGTACCTGGACCAGCCACCGGAAGCTAACCTGGGCAAGGTGGGAGTGACCCGCAAGCCGACTTCAGTTCTCCAGCCGCCGCCGCCGCGCCCGTGCCCGGGCGCTGGCCTCTGCTCCCGGGTGCCTCCCCGCGCCCGCCGAGTGACCTTGACCCCGCGCCCGGCCCCCCCCTCCCCCCCCCCCCCCC